>NC_136425.1:104602500-104895000 GCF_052625555.1 Lactuca saligna
TTGTAGAAAAATCGTATGGAGATGTGCAAGTAGTTAATTTAAAGCTAAGAACTTGAACTATTTGAACCTTATACAGTTTGGAAAACAAAAATGTTTAAGTTGCCCAAAACGGTCCGTGAATGGAGTTGAACTTTCCTGATGAAGGCTGTTAGAAAATTTAGGTATGTTCTTGGTGTTTTAACTTGTATTCCCCCCTAAAAATTTGAGAAAACATGAAAATGTAGGGGTATGAACTCACCTTGAGTGATTTCAGTAGATAAGTGTTGAAGAAGAGAAGTGTTCAGCCCAAGAACACTTGAAGAATCACTTGAAGATTCGAAGCTCAGACACAATTATGATGGAGTTTGTGTAAGATATCCATGATTTGAGTATAAGAAGTGAAATAGTCATAAGGAGAATGGATTTATCTTACCAAATGTGGAGGAAAAACCCAAGATCATCCCTTGAATCTCTAATTTCTAGAGAGAGAAAGTGAGAGAGGAAAGAGTTTGATCTTCTTGGTGAAATGAGAGCAAATGAGAGAAGTGAGGAGAGAGGATGAATATTAAGCTCTCAAAAACGTGGGAAAGAGTGATAATTGAGTGGAAAGGACATTGATGTGACCTTGGTAAGGTGGGGAGGTGTGGCTGGTCAGAGAGTGGGTGTGGGAGTGGTTGCTTGTGTCATAAGGTAAAGCAAAGTCAACACTCCACCTCTTTGTACTTTACCTACTTGCTTTTATTATTTATGTTGGGCTGAAGATCATTTTTGTAGATTGCGTCTTTTGGGCTCGTTTAGCATAAGGCTTTTTGTATTCCGGTTTGGGCCTGTCCAACCATGAACCTTTTATGTATTGTATATAAGTTTACGCTTGCATGCATATTAGGTTAAGGGTTTTAGAGATCTGAGAATAGCGATACATCTAGACGACAACAGGTTTCTTTGATCATTCTTGTAACCTTCCAATCCTCTACAGTTGATGTTCTTAATCGAGCTCTTCTGAGGATTTTGTTTATTCATTCGACACATTTGATTCCATTTTGTCTTGTTCTTATTATTGTGTTTATATCATCTTTGTTTACTTACTTGTTCAAGATCTAATCGATCTTTATAGATTAAAGGTTGCTTAATCTCATCAATTTGTATCAGAGCAGGAGGCTGTGTAATTGATACACATCTTTTCTATGAAAAAGATTTCCATTAGGGTTTTTCCGCAATCATCAATATTTATTGAGCCGTCATCTCTTTATTGACGTATCTTGATATTTATTACTTTGCCCTAATCTGCTTTATTACAAGTCTGATCTTTGAACAGGTTTTTACGATCATAATGGACGTGACACAATCAAACCTTATTAATATTTCCAACAGCATTGGTTCGACGACAAAGATTCCAATCTTATACACCCATGACTATGAAGTATGGGCACATCACTTCGAAGACTACGTTATTGGATCGGAGGATAATGGGTATCTCATTTGGGAAGCCATCACCAATGGACCGTTTTCTCATTCTGCAACGTCCAGAATCATCAAGACACAAAAAGAGTACAATGATCTGCTAAAGGATATGAAAGATATTGCACAAGATGAAAAGGATAAGTTCCAGTGCAATATCAAGGCATTAAGGTTGATCAGGTTCGCCCTTCAGTCCGATACATTCAGATTGGTTAGCTCATGCACGACGGCAAAGGATGTTTGGGATAGACTTCGTGAACTGTATTCTACAGACGAGGATCTTGAACATTCTATTCAAACTTTGCTCCTATCTGAGTTTGGAGAATTCAGGCAAGGGGTTGAAGAAACTGTGACCCAGACGTTCGATCGCTTCAATCATCTTCTCAGCAAGATGATCAAACACGATATTGAAAGGAAGCTTATCGAACAGAAGGTTACATTCCTGAATGGTCTGAGGTCTGAATGGAGAGCAGTGGTTTCCACAGTTAAAGCCCATGAGCAATTTAAATCATACTCTTTGGCGAAACTGGTGGGTATTCTCAAGTCCCAAGAGAAGATTGTGCTGCAAGAAAAGAACGTCGTTTCCAATCTCGGTTCGTTGGCCCTCCTGTTAAAAAGTAAAGCTATTATGGAGGATGAAGACCTCAACCTAGAGGAATATGATCTCACATCAGAGGATTATGCCATGATGGTGTCCAATCCCAAGAGGTTCATAAAGAAGAGATTCCCCAGCAACAAAAACCGAAACTGGCAGGGGAGTTACAGCTCTGAAAAAGTGATTAATGAACCAAAAGTTGAGGAGCACAAGAAGGAACCGAAGGTGGATGGTGATTCTGGAGTAAGCTGTTTCTACTGTGGTGGGAAAAATCATTATGCTAAGGACTGTGTCCTTAAGAAAATGGCTAAAAAAGATGATGGGAATGACGAGGAAGCCGTGTTGCAGAAAAGACTGGACGAGTTGAGAAAGAAGAAGTCTACCACTAACCCTCCTATTAATGCTCTTATTGTGCAGGGTTCGGTTCAAGGTGATGAGTTCGGTAGCACAGAAGTTTGGTCTACCGACTCAGAAGACGAGGAAGTGAGGCAGCCTACCCATGGAAAGTCCTACGTGACTAAGGAAGAAAGTAGTGGTGGAAAGTGCTTCATGGTAACTAACGTATCTCAAATGAGGGGATACAACACCGATGGAGGAAATGATGGACCGAAGGCAAAGGAGGACATGTTCTTTACAGCCAAACCGCTCAACCAGCAGTTCAATGAGCTCGATGAACTGATAAAGAAGGTACAATCTGTTTTTATTTCATGCAAAGTACCATCATCCTCTTATGAGAAAGAACTAAAAAACGTCAATACAAGAATTTCACATCTAGATAGTAGCTTAACTCAAACTCGAGTCACAAATTCTAACCTAACTGATCAATTGAGCAGGGTGGCGTCGAAGAGTGAGGAGCGGAGAATGTGGATCGAGTTAAAAGAGTCGGAATTAGTTAAAGTTAAAGATGAAAACATTTATTTGCAAAGAGACAATTTAAAATTGTTAAAACAGCGGAATGTTTTTTGTTTAATTGCTAAACGTCTGTATTCTAATATTACTCAGCTTCACTTGGATTGTGAAATAGGCCAAAAGATCCACCGCATGATTTTGCCCTTCCTAGAGTTTAAGGAAGATGAAATCGATGCCGAAGCCTATAATTGTGAGAGTGTGATATCGTCTGATGATGTCAATCCGACCTACATGTATGGACTGGACAAAATTGAGTCTTTCATTAAATCCAAAGACCATAAAGACATGCTTAAAAATCTTTTGGATGAAAATGACAGACTTAAACTGAGAACCGAAACCATACAAAAATTTGATTCTTTAAACGCCAACGTAAGCTCAGACAACAAAATTGATGTTGAAAATGCATCTGAGCTTAACGAGGACGAAAACATGAGTGAAATTTCTATAGAGGACACGGTTGACTGCTCAGAATTTATTAAAACCGAATCTGAAAACCACAAAAATCTTATTTTTGAAAATTCAGTGGAGTTCGCTCAGTTTTCCCATCAAAAGTCCCCAAAATTAGTTGAGAAAGCAGTTGTGTATCAAAGGGTCAGGACCACTCCAAATCAAGTATACAAGGTAACACGAGTAACCGAACATCAAACAGCTGAACTTGTAGCCATTGTAAACGAAGACAATGCTGATGGCTGCGATGAGTACTTCTGGGAAGCTCCAATTGATAATGCAGACGAAACCATTGGTTTATCTGAAAGAACTTCCTGGAAGAGCAAAGGAAGATATATACCTGAACCCTTGAATAAGCCGAACAACTTCGATGAGCCAAACACTAGTGGTACAAAAGATATACCTCAGAAGGATGATCACTCGGCAAAAGAAGACATTCCCTCGGCTCCTTCGGCTCAAAATAAAACTCATGCAGTTCAAAAGGAACCAGCCAAGGAGACACCGAAAAAGAAAGCAAATGTTCATCATCAACCTTCTCAGATGAGGAATAGGAAAATAGAAAGGAACAATAGATACAGGAAGAACCTTTCTGAAAGGAAACAATTATGGCATTCCCAGAATGCATATTTCTCTCATCAAGACAAGAATCTGAAGCATGAAAACAATCCTGTAGGAAAGCCTGAAAGTCACAAAAACCGAAAGCCAAGGTTCGGTTCACAAGAAGATATCAACCGAAAGCCAAGGTTCGGTACACAAGAAGAAATCAACCGAAGGCAAAGGTTCGGTTCTGAAAAGGACTTCAACCGAAACCAAAGGTTCGGTTCCAAAGACAGTTCCAACCGAACGCAAAGGTTCGGTTCTGAAGTCAAAAGAGAACAAAACTCTAAGGTCATTCCCTCCAATGATCAAAAGCAAAAGGGTTACCTAGAGTCTCAAGCCCGGAACTTCTCTCAATCCAAACCCTCTTGTTCAAATTTTTCTCGTTCTTCTAATTCCTCTTCTCGGTCTCATAATTCTTCTACTCCCACCGATTCATCTCCGTCTTACTCTAAAGCTGATTTCTCTTGCTTTCAAAAATCCCATTCGTCAACTGAGAAAAAGTGGAAGAAAAAGGTCAATGAATCCCAACCAGAATCCAAACCTAACTCATCCAATCCTAACAAAATAAAAGTTTTTACCATTAAAAGGAAAGATGCAACAACTCTTATAAAACGAACTTATCTTGTTGATGTCTCTCTTATTGTTCCCGTTCCCATGCAAAGCTCACGTGGACCCAAGAAATTTTGGGTTCCTAAATCTGTCTAATTTTTGCAGGTTATAAGTGACGAGCAGTTCGACGAAGAATGGTACATCGATAGTGGCTGCTCGCGTCACATGACAGGGAGGAAAGAGGAGCTTAGGGAATACAGATCTCTTGCAAATGGTGGCAACGTCAAGTTTGGAAACAATTCATTCGGCACCATAAAGGGATACGGGATGATAACAAATGGAGACTTTACTATAAGGAAAGTGGCTTATGTGGAAGGACTCCAACACAACCTCATTAGTGTATCTCAGCTTGTTGGAGGTACAGGTCTCAAAGTCTCGTTCGATGATGAAGGTTCTGAAATCATAGAGAAAAAGTCAAAGAAAGTGATTCTCAAGTCAGAGCGAAAGGGTGAAATGTTTCCCTTAAACCTTAAACCCATCAAAGGAAACCCAGCTATATGCTTGTTGTCAAAAGCTCAATCCGACGAAAGCTGGTTGTGGCACCGAAGATTATCTCATCTTAATTTTAAAGACATCAACCGACTTGTCACTGGAGGTCTTGTTAGGGGTCTTCCATTGCTCAAGTTCGACAGAGATCATTTGTGTGCTGCATGCGAAATGGGGAAGCAGAGTCGTAAAAGTCACCCATCTATAATCAACACAAAAGTTGTAGAACCACTCGAACTACTTCATATCGATTTGTGTGGTCCTTCATATATTGAAAGCATCGGTGGTAGCAAGTATATTCTTGTTATCGTTGATGACTTTTCACGATTTACATGGGTGTTCTTTCTAAAGCTCAAATCTGAAGCGACTCAAAAGCTGAAAGTGTTTATCAAGCAAATTGAAGTACAACTCAAGAAGGTTGTTCGCAACATCAGAAGCGACAATGGTCTCGAATTCAAGAACAGGGAGTTTGAAGAGTTTCTTGCAGAAAAGGGAATTAATCACAATTTCTCAGCTCCTTACACACCGCAACAGAACGGAATAGTCGAAAGACGAAACCGATCTTTGTGTGAAGCTGTCCGAACTATGCTAAGTTTCGCTTCCTTACCTCTTTATTTTTGGGCTGACGCTATTTCGGCTGCTTGTTTTACACAGAACAGGTCATAACTCCACAAGAGGTTCACGCTCACTCCATATGAGATACTGAACAACAAAAAGCCAAATGTGAAATTTTTCCATGTGTTCGGCTCAAGGTGTTTCATATTTAATTCTAAAGAACACCGCAACAAATTTGATGTCAAAGCCGACGAGGGAATATTTCTGGGTTACTCGCTCACATCCAAGGCATTCAGGGTCCTAAACAAGTGTTCGAGAAAGATTGAAGAGACATACTATGTGACCTTTGATGACAACTATGTCAAGAAGCTACAGATTAAAGAAGACATCGCTGGGGAAATCTTTCCTCTAAATGGCCAGGTTACAGTCTCGGTCGCCAACTTATTCGAGACATTAATGGACATCTTTGACGAACCGAAGAACGCTTCACTCTCCGAAGCAGGTGCAGCAGACAACAAAGTTGATCACATGAAGCAGATTGTCGAAGATGCTGCAAGGAGAATGCATGAAGAAGCATCAATCTCTAACGACTCTCCTTCCAACGACGCTCAAGTCGAGGGGGAGCCAAGTGCTCAAGTCGAGGGGGAGCCAAGCGCTCAAGTCCAGGGGGAACCAAGTTCTACAACTTCAACCGAAGAGGCCTCAACACCAGAAAGCTCATAATCACACGAAATACCTGAACCTCATGTCTTTCAAAGCTCATCAACTGAGGGGGAACATAATGATATGACACTCGGTTACGATAGCCAATCTGAGCCAGACGAAATAATTAATGCTGAACTAGACCCAACCTTTGATCCAAATTACCCTCCTCTTATCAAATGGACCAGAGATCATCCTGTCTCTCAAGTAGTTGGAGATGTCTCTAAAAAGGTTTTGACCCGATCACAACTGAAAGCAAAACAGACTTCCTTATTTTCAAAGGTTGAGTTTTGCATGTTCAACTCATTCGTATCAAAAGTTGAACCAAAGACAGTTAATACTGCCCTAGATCACTCTGATTGGGTTCAAGCAATGCAAGACGAGCTGAACGAATTTGAAAGGAACAAAGTCTGGCGCCTAATTCCAACTCCTCCAGATGCTTCGGTTGTTGGTCTCAAATGGGTATTTAGGAACAAAATGGACAAGGAAGGTAATGTTATACGGAACAAGGCTCGTCTGGTGGTAAAGGGATACTGTCAGGAGGAAGGGATAGACTATGAAGAGACTTTCGCTCTAGTAGCTAGGCTAGAATCTGTTAGAATATTTCCGGCTTATGCTGCTCACAAGAACTTTGAGGTTTTCCAAATGGACGTCAAGTGTGCATTTCTCAATGGAGAACTCGAAGAAACTGTGTACGTGGAGCAACCTCCTGGGTTCGTGAACGAAAAGCATCCAAATCATTGCTATATTCTGGATAAATCTTTGTACGGCCTTAAGCAAGCTCCGAGAGCCTGGTATGAAACGCTTACAAAATTTTTAAAGATGTCTAAATTCAAACAAGGTTCGGTTGACCCAACCTTCTTTCGCAAAAAGGAAGGTAACCACCTTATGATAGTTCAAATTTATGCCGATGACATCATCTTTGGCTCCACGAATCCTAGCTTAACAGCTGAATTCAGAAAGCTGATGGAGACTAAGTTTGAAATGAGCTCAATGGGTCCTATTAATTTTTTCCTTGGTTTAAACATAAGACAGGGACCTGAAGGCATCTTTATTAATCAGGAAGCTTACACGAAGACTCTCCTAGCAAAGTTTGGTGTGATGGGAGACTCAAAAGTCAAAGTCCCAATGGCATTCGGCACCAAGCTTACCCCATCCCTAGACAAACCGGCTGTCGATATCACGCTCTATCGTCAAATGATTGGCTCATTAATGTATCTAACTGCTAGCAGACCTGATATCATGTTTTCTGTGTGTTATTGTGCTCGATTTCAGGCAAACCCACGTGAACCTCACATGCTTGCAGTGAAGAACATCTTACGATATCTCAAGCGAACCACCTCCTTAGGTCTATGGTATCCATCCAACTCAGGCTTCTTTGTTCAAGCCTATTCTGATGCTGACCTTGGAGGATGTGGACTCGACCATAAAAGCACAACTGGTGGTTGTCAATTTCTTGACGGGAAGTTAGTCAGCTGGCAATCCAAGAAACAAACGTGCGTGTCGTTGTCTACTGCCGAAGCGGAATATATTGCAGCTGCATCCTGCACATCACAAGTGATTTGGATCCAAAGTCAACTTCGAGACTACGGACTCAATATGAAGAAGATCCCACTATATTGTGACTCTGAAAGTGCAATTAGGATCTGTCATAACCCAGTGCAACACTCCAAAACCAAACACATAGCACTGAGGTATCACTTCATCAAAGATCACGTGGAAGATGGAAACGTCGAAGTTCACTTCGTAAGAACCACTGATCAACTGGCTGACGTCTTTACAAAAGCTCTTCCTGAAGCATCATTCAATAAAATATTGCAAGGACTAGGCATGATGGAATCAGATTCAGTACCTCACATTATCTCTCCATCTCAAACGTAAGAACCGAAATCAACCGAACGTTCGGGTTCGGGTCAACTATCTGACTCACTCTTTACTTCAAAGGTAGTTTTTCTCTGTTGTATATTTCTTGTACTATTTTTGTTATTTCCCGTGTTCAAATTATCTTTCTTGTTTGCCTAAATTTCTTAATTCCTCAAAATTTTATTGGACCGAAACCATCCGAAGGTTCGGATTCGGTTTTTCAAAATTTTCTAGAACCGAAACCAACCGAAGGTTAGGGTTCGGTTTTTCAAAATTTTCTAGAACCGAAACCAACCGAAAGTTCGGGTTCGGTTTTTCAAAATTTTCAGCAACCGAAACCATCTGAATGTTCGGGTTCGGATTTTCATATATCTCTTCTTTTTTAAGTTTTTTTTTTTATTTTTATGTCTTTTTTTATTCTTTTTCTTCTTTTCCAATTAATTTTAAAATCTCAAAAACTCCAAAAATATTTTTCTTATTTTTTTATTTCTTGTATGTTCGTGTTCGTTTATGGGGATAAATTTAATGAAATACCTAAGTGTCCCTAGAAGCATGCTGTTGTATGTGTCTCAAGCCTCATAAGATTTTGAATAATGGCCTTCATGACCTGGTATACACAAACCTTGTCTTCCCAATAAGGCCAATTCATTTATTCTAATCGTGAGCTACCTCACTCTTTTCTCACATGAGTTAAGAGTTTTCTGCTTGGTCCTTCTTTTCGCAGCAGAGGTACTTTGTTCTCTTACACCATCTCCATATTACTTCTCCACTACACTCATTCCATCATTGTAACCCTTGAGACTCTCAGAAATTACCACTGAGGTTTATGGTTACACAACATCTGTGTTTATGATCTTAGTATTGTGTTACCACGAACTAAGTGAAACCCAAAATTCCACACCTAATGAATTAACGCTGAACAATTAAATTGCTCAAGTTTTCACTAAAGAATTGACGGTGAACAATTAAATTGCTCAAGTTTTCACTAAAGAATTGACGGTGAACAATTAAATTGCTCAAGTTTTCACTAAAGAATTGACGAAAGTACCCTATTAAAATCTCCTATTTTATGTGATTCCTATGAAATTGTTAAAACCCATAACATTTCTTCCCTTGGGATCTATTTATTATTTTTCTTTCTGAGATTTTATTTTCAACCCAGTCATTTTTAGCCTACTTAAAAGAAGCCTTTCAACATTTCTTAAACGATAGGGCCACCATCGGCACCGATTCGATTCTGGAAAGAGCCGGAACAAGTTGGGAATACTTCAGGCACTCTATGACCGGCGACATGTAGGAATCGTACGCCAGTGGGTTAAGATCAATGACCAGACATTGCTGTGGGCGAATGGGAAGAATCTGTGATGTAGCATGAACTGAAGAGGAATCAGCCATTGTTGCAGTTATGAAGAGGATGATGAACAGGAAACTGTTTGGGAGTCTTTGCGTTCTGGAAATTTTGAAAGTGGAAAAGAGGTAAAAGGTGGTGTTGATTCGGGGATCTGCAAGAACTGCTCATCTTATCTCCCTGGCAGATCTACCGAATCTAAATCCTCATGATTGGATTGTCCTGCATAATATCCTTTTGACCAATCAAGCTGAATATGGTCCCATTCTAGACCATGTCAAAAGGATGTTAGTCTGCTACATCATGGAGGTTGCCCTAATGGATCAGGAGGTCGCCACAGTCTTCAAGAAGAAACCTAAGATTGCTCCTGTGGGATCGGCCAGTGATCTCAATCAAATGCTACTGGGCAGGATCAACCCGAGACGCAACTCGGTCATGTTCACTAGAGTGGAAGGACAGAAATGTCTCTTCGCTTTAGCTGACAAGCATCTTTACACCACAACTTGTTTGGAGCATGTGTTGTTCATTATCAAACGGTGTAAAGAGAACTCCGCTGATGATATCAAATACTTTGAAGATATGATTAATTGGTACATCCGGTTTAGACAGACCATTCTCTCCATCACCAAATGTCTGCTCAGTACCGTGAAGAAGAAGGTACCTGCTTCAGCTGCTGGCCCAAGTAACTAGTGAAGGTCTCGCTCCAAATTGACGCAAAGGGGGAGATTGTTGGGCTGAAGATCATTTTTGTAGATTGCGTCTTTTGGGCTCGTTTAGCATAAGGCTTTTTGTATTCCGGTTTGGGCCTGTCCAACCGTGAACCTTTTATGTATTGTATATAAGTTTACGCTTGCATGCATATTAGGTTAAGGGTTTTAGAGATCTGAGAATAGATATACATCTAGACGACAACAGGTTTCTTTGATCGTTCTTGTAACCTTCCAATCCTCTACAGTTAATGTTCTTAATCGAGCTCTTCTGAGGATTTTGTTTATTCATTCGACACATTTGATTCCATCTTGTCTTGTTCATATTATTGTGTTTATATCGTCTTTGTTTACTTACTTGTTCAAGATCTAATCGATCTTTATAGATTAAAGGTTGCTTAATCTCATAAATTTAAATAAAGATTTTTATGAAAATATGATTAAATTGTGAGTATTTAGGGTTTATTATGTTAAAATATGATTTTGGGTGAAAATCCCGCATTAAAATAATTAAAAACGGGCCTTAAACGCAAAACTACGCGAAAACCGGGAACAAAAGCATTCCTAGCGAGACCTCTCGGTCCTAGGCCGAGGTTCGG
This sequence comes from Lactuca saligna, assembly GCF_052625555.1. Taxonomy (NCBI): domain Eukaryota; kingdom Viridiplantae; phylum Streptophyta; class Magnoliopsida; order Asterales; family Asteraceae; genus Lactuca; species Lactuca saligna. The sequence continues at coordinate 104,613,358 of NC_136425.1, forward strand.
TCCTTGCTGGGGACTGTAGCCGGAAACGTAGCGAAACAGTGGGAAACGAAGGGGGGCGAGGAAGCGAAGGGTTCAGTCATGGGCATCAGAACCGAAATAGCCCGAATAAACAGTAGATGAACAGTACCTTCGGGTTCGGTTCTAGGAGCCTTTGGGTTCGGGTGTTTCTGCGAGGTTCAGGCCTGCAAGGATCTTTCGGTTTCGGTTCCTCCTGGGCGAGGTTCAGCCCTGAGAGGACCTTCGGCTCAGGAGGGTTCGGTTCCTCCTTGGTCTCGGTCCCTAGGAGGACCTTCGGGTCCTAAGAGGCTTCTCTTTTCTTAAGAGGTTTTGGTTCCTAAGGTCGATTTTTCTCGTTTTTACCCCGTTTTAAGCCGTTTTTGACCCAATTAAGGGTCAGAATGACCCGAATGATTCTAAAAAGTTACGGGAAACTTTTGAGAGAGATTTGGGAGAGATTTCACATACTTGGAGAGATTTGGGAGAGATTTGACATTCTTGGAGAGATTTCTCATGCAAAGAGATATTTGAGAGAGATTTCACATACTTGGAGAGATTTGGGAGAGATTTGATATTGTTGGAGAGATTTCTCATACAGAGAGATATTTGAGAGAGATTTCACATACTTGGAGAGATTTGGGAGAGATTTCACATACTTAGAGAGATTTCTCATACAAAGAGAGTTTTGAGAGAGGTTTCACATACTTAGAGAGATTTGGGAGAGATTTCACATACTTAGAGAGATTTCTCATACAAAGAGAGTTTTGGGAGAGGTTTCACATACTTAGAGAGATTTCAAATAGAGAGAGATAGAGTAAAAACGATTGAGAGAGGTTTCGAGTGTGGCATTTGTGAGTGTCCGGCTTCGCAATGCAAGGTCCGTAAACACTGTTAAGCCTTGTTTAACGATCTTACACACTCCCGATGAGTATGCAACATTGTTTTATCGGTTTGGCTCGCCACGTACCACAGTTTTAGGTTAAGGAGATCTAGATGTTTGCACTTTTTGATTTATGATCTCTCATTAGAATAGAGAGTTGTGTAGAAATTTCATAATGTAAATTCTAGTACTCAAGGGCAAATTGACTCAAACAGTTTGACTTGTTGACTTTATTTGACTTTGACTAGACCGAAATTTGACAGTTGTCCCATCATCCCCCCGTTAGAGGGAATTTCATCCCAAAATTTGAATTTAGGCAAAGAGTAGGCATGAACAATCGAGCCAAGAAGTGAGGATACTTCCTAATCGACTGACTCTCGCGCTCCCATGTGACTCTAGGTCCATGGTTAGCATTCCAGTGAATTTTCACTAATAGGAAGCGGTGTTGTTTCATCCGCGTGACCTCGGTCCATGGTCACTATGGTTCTTTCAAGAAGGTGAGGCTCTTGTGGAACTCGATCTTGTCGAGGGGAATTGCAAGAGTCTTGTCGGATAGATACTTCTTGTAAGTTTGGGATGTTTCGGGTAGAGTGTACTTTACCAAGCTCACGGGAGTAGATTGAAGTAGCGAGTTACAGGGCTGATTCTGACAAGAATCTCGAAAGGCATAATTATTTGGGGAATTGGCTTTCCATGCTTTCCGAAGCGTACTAAGCCTTCCCAGAGTGAGTGTTTCTAGAGGAATTTGGTCGGTTATACTGGAGTTCTAAAGGTTTCTTCCTCTTGCTTCTCTCCCTGTCAAGGGTTGCTCCCTTTAGGGTCAAAGTTGGGAGGGGGTCCGTATTTTACGAGGAGTTTCCAAAGGAACTAAGCGGGAGGTCAGCGAGAACCAGAATTTTGGTGTATTCCTGCTAACGCCTTCGGTGCTGACTGTTTCTCAACAGTTTTGATCAATTGAAAGGGTCCTTATGAATTTCCACCTTGATAATGATGTGTCTTGAGAATTGGACTCCTCAATTCCAAAACTCGCATCTAGAGAACTTCGGGTAATACTTCTCTAATCGTATTACTTCTGTGGTTTGTTGTAGCTGCTCTCCTTGGTTTCCTTCTTACTATGAGGGCAGATAAGTAAGTCATTTGCAATGACGATGATGAACTGATCCTAGTAAGAATGGCATATCCTGTTTATTACGTTCATGAATCCTACGAGTGGGTTTGGTCCTATTCGAGGGTATCACTACCAACTTTCAGCGTCAGCATCGAAATTAGAGGATTGTTCTCAGACATCCTTCTTCAATACTCATGACTGGTGATATTCAGATCTCAGGTTCATTTCCTGAAGGGCACCTCGTTCCTTGCGGTTTGTCGGCCTATTCGTCTATGCGAGGCAGATGGTAAAGGTTTGTATTCGAGGTGTTGTCGGGGCCTCTGAAATCGATAGAATTATGAGCGATTTCTCTTTCTAATTTGAAGAATAAGACCAGAGCTTTTCAGGGTGAGAAGCTTGGTTCTCCAATTTCATTGTTGAGTAGTTCGACAGGTTTGACCTGACAGCTCTTGTAGCTCGGTAGGAAGCATGTGGGTTTGGTTTACGCGACTAGGCCTTTTTGAATGGTAGGACATTTACTTGTCCTTCTGGGCAACCTTAGCCCAAAGCTCATGGCAGGACTCGTACCATATCTATCCCAAGCTTCTATGCTTGAATCTTGTCTGCTACATGCGCGACATTCCCGAAGGTCTCCTGTATATACATGTGATAAGGCTTCGGGAAGTATAACACTCCTCTGGTGCGTGTTTTGGAGTTCCACATCGAGAGATGACCCAAAGGTCCGTGCTGGATGTTTATGAGAGACGATAGTTTCGATATTCAGGGGGTTAGGCGAAGGGCCCTTTTGTAGTCGTTTAATCGGGAAGGTGAGGGTTATATCAATCAAAATAGGATAACGACAACAATATCATTTTAGATAACATGAGATAAGTTGTATTCAAAAGAAGAGATCACTAGAGTGATAGAGTGTCCTGTAATTCTTTTCTGTGTGTTCCGTTTTGTTTGATGTTATGATTATTGTAGATGAATCATACCACAGTGTCTAGCACTGGTAGTGGGTGTGTTTTCGATGGCCTGATACTTGATATCATGATTCCTAACAGGTCTCCTTACGATCGAGCGATATATGATCGTCGTATGTAAATTAATATCGTGAAATCATCGAGTGGGTGACCTCACTCAACCCCTAATACTATACATGGAATCGGAGTCAGGATGGAATTATTTGTTTCAAGACTTTAGTATTTTGATTTTAATTAATCCCGATGTATGGACAAGGTCATCACAACTTACAGGTAATGATCTTAAGGTCATATATGAATGTCTTTGGTTTAATTTGTAAGAGAGAGAATATTTTAGCTACTTTTTAGAAAGAAGGTTACTTTAGTAAGCGTACCAAATTCATTACAAACATATAGTACTTAAACGTTTTGTCGTTGGGAACATTACAAAATTCCTAACATGGTTCCCTTGCTGCTCCTGTTGGTGTGTTCATCACATTCCTCCTGTTCCTTCGTCATTCTTCTCAGTTGGACATTCTCTCTTGAAGTGTCCCGTTTCACCGCATAGGTAGCATACTGGGCCTACCTTGGTGCAGGTGATTGAAGGGAGGTGATGGGCCGGGGCCCTACAGAAATGGACGATATGCCCTTTCCTGTTGCAGTTTTTACAGTGCATCACCCAACAAGCCCCATAGTGATGAAAGCCACATTGGTTGCACTTTGGGAGTGATCCCTCATCTGGTCTGGCAGGCATTTGGGTGGCAGATCCCGTGGCTAGTGTCGAGGCATGTGTCATGACTGCTGTTGTAATGGTAGGGGCGGCCCTAGGTTGTTGTCTTTTAGTGTATCCTTGAGATTGGTGGTGCTCTTTCATGTTCCAAAACACTCTCTTCTTGTTCGTAGGTTCGTGGCCTGAGGTATTTTCGTTGGTAGGTACCCATTGGTGTCCCTGATTGTTACCACAATTTGTATTGTTAGTATCGCTTCTACCCCTGCTGATGTTGTTAGTATTGAATTGCGTCATGACGGCTGCCACGGCTGCCGTGATTGCAGCCTGAAAAGTAGCAGCGCCTATCTGCAGTGTTGGCGCCTTGCTAGTTGGTTTGTTGCCTCTTGGTGAAGACATAGCTCTGTTTCATGATGAAAAACAACTTTGTTAGTGGAAATGATTGTCTTAAGTGCATCCTTACAATTTATATTTACGCATATAAATTTTTGCACATTACTGTACTATTCTTAGTGTTTCTGCTAACGCTCCCAAGATGGAGTTATGGCAGTAGGTAGGAGTAGGTTTCATACGGACGTTAAGCTTTACTCCTCTTAGAATCATGCTTGTCCGAACACACTTGGCTGAGGAATTTTGATGGGATCCGGTGCATTAGTGCTGGAACGTTCGCACTCCATAGGTCTATAAAGAAGAAACTTCTCAACAAATGTTTAAAGGTGAGACGATAATGAGTTTTTAGAATGGATATATGTCGCGAGTTTTCAAACTAAGTTTATCTCATATCGATTTGTAACGTAATTCGGTTGTTGAGGGTGTTCTGAAAACAATTTATAACGAGGTTCTTTGTATAATAAACTCATGTATTTTAGTAGTTCTTTATCCAAGTGAAACCTTACACTTGACCCAAGCTAGGTCCTTGTCATGACCTATTGATGTATGCTTAGTTATATAATTAAGGCTAGATAGACCTTCGAGTCTGTTAGGTACATCCTAAGCCCATCTTGTTAATATGACTTTAGTAATCATGGTTTCAGTGAAAATTTTGACCTCGATGCAGGTCAACTTCACATTTGTGCATGGACGGGTTTTGATAGTTACTAGAATTCTCAATTAGTATGACCACTTAATCTGTAGTGTCGTGATTTTACCTATAATAGAGTAGTACTAACGCATACTCATAAACCTAATTTACCAGGTCTAGTGAGCGGTATGAACTCACTCACGACGATCCATCCCTTGTGATGCCTGAGGCTAGGTCGATGCATTTTGTAGCTTTGCCAATCGATGCTTGGCTGAAATCATCCTTCCTTTGAATGTCGTGTGTCTACCCTGTCACTTTCTTTCCTCTTCACGAGTGGCGATAAAGTCCTAAAAAGAGAGTTGGTCTCGGGAAAAGTAGTCGAATTCTGAGTCACAGGTACGAAAGATGATAGGGTCTGGAGTAGCGTGCAGTTTTCTGAACTCGGATTGTAGTCTTCCTGTATTGATCCCCGATGATTGCGATCCACCGAGTCTTTTTCGGGAGGGCTCTGTCAATCGTTCCCTTGTGGTTGAGGTCATAGCACCCTCGTTGGCCTCCACATGGTGGTTGTTGTCATTGTTGTCGACATTCAACCCTCGATCACGATTGTCCAACGGGGTACAGGTTCAATATAGTCGAAACGGTTCGCGGAACCCTTGCTATGCATGGAGGATTGATTATCTCCGGTCCCGGTTATGATTCTTCTCATAACCATTCACCATTCCTCGAGTTTGGATTATGAAAGTAAGGGTCGTCCAACAAGTAGGGTTTTGCTATGCTGTATTTGCGAGAATAGGAGTGGAAGAGATAATTACTATGCATCTAACTCTATCATCAATTAGTTATAGGGGTGATCCTTATTAGTTACTTCTATAATGACATAGTGCATACTAATTACATATAACAAGATACGACAGACCTTTGAATAAGTGATCCCACCCTAGGTCCACATCCAAACAAGGAAAAGGAAGTAAAGTAATGACAACAAATTTTAAGTCTATAATTTCTAAGTTGCATATAACCTTAAAGTATCCACTTAGGGACTATAGTCCTATTACTAAGGATCTATTTAGTTTTCATATAAGTTATGATATTACAAAATACTCTTATAGTATTTTAAACTCATGTTCTGTCCTAATGTTCTCATTGTGGTAGTGTTGGTAAGTTTTTAGACTTGTTGCCATATCACAACCATTCTTGGGCATGTGCTAATCACTCCTCGGACTAGCATAGTTGATCAGGCTATACCACTCCCAAGACTGACCATACATCCCTGAGTTTACCTGTGATATTCAACAATCATTACTTTTGTTTTGTTCTAGAATGATGCTGACCTTAGTATGTATGTATGCATGTATACATTTAATAAGAACTATTTATTTCTAAAAGTATAGTTGTTTTGAAACTTTAAATCAGAGACTTAGTCCCAATGCATTTATCGTTTGTATATCTTATGTGGTTTGATATACTGAGTTCACTATAAACAATGCCTTGATACCAATCTGTCGCACCCCCAAACCAAGGATGGCGGAAACGTCCAGGGCTGGAGGACTTCATGTAGAGTATCACAACAATGAGTATAATAGTGCTCAAAGTAAATAAAACCATCACAAATATAATTGAAAACGTTACATCAAAGCACATGTTTACATGATTCACATCAATTACATTATGATACGAAATGAACTATTTGACGATTTATCGTCCCATCCTCAAAACGTTGTTGATTTCCTGTTTTCACTAAATTCCTGAGAATACAAGTAGTTTTGAAAAGTGTCAACACAAAGGTTGGTGAGTTCATAAGAGATTTCGTTAGAAAAGTAAACCGTTTTCCTTGTAAAAGCGTTAGAATATGTATCCAGAAAATCCGATATTTTCTTTAAAATCTGTGTAATGTAGTCTTATGACCGAAGACCAAAATATATAAGTAACCTTTCTTACTAATGGAAAATGTTATGTGTTTAAATGGACATGGACGCGTTTGAATTAAATAAAATTTCCGTATGTTCTCATGTTTGTTAATACTTTATGTATATGTAGTCCTAAATCCGAGGACTGAGAAATAACAAGTATTGACCACACTTAAAGGTATAAATGTGGTTTCAAATGATGTGTAGTCATAACTACCCAAACCAAAAGTGTACAGTAATATCCGTACTTATTGAGATAAAAAGTGATTTTAAATCGACATAAAAACCATTTAGGTTTTATAAATAAAATCCCGTAAACTTTATGGATTGTTATCTCCCTATGTGAGTCGCTATAATCATACTATGACTATGTGAACCTGCCACGACGTTTCTCAGGCGTCGCAGAAACTGAAATAACATTTATCACCCGTAGACCTGTAGGTCCCACTGTAGCTAGCAGCAAGGTGTGGGGTATCAAACCCAATCTAGATCTATATACAAGTATCATGTTCTCCCTCCAGGAGATTCTGATTATAACTACCAGGAATTATATCCCGCACTCGGACGTACGGGGAGAGAATCTCTCACAATATAGGTTAACAAGTTTACATGAAATGTGTGTGAGAATATAAATCTTTTATGTATGAACGTACCCTTTTTGTACAAGTGTGTTGTGTGACGTGTCATAAACTATACCTATTATAGTTTATCTAAAACGTTTGTAATATGTAAGAACTCTTTTATGGAAATGCATAAATGTTATGAATCCATTAAACTATACTTTTTATAGTTTACTATACGTGTTCTAAAATGAATGTATAATATTTATTATGAATGACATAGTCTCAGTTCATGATAATAAACTAAAAAAGAAACACATTCAATAATTAGAACTTATGATTATACACTTTGCTCAACATAATACAAAGTGTTATGATATTTATATGTTGTTGGCTAACGTTAGCCATTCTGGACTATTTTGGAAACATCATAGAATAATCATACGATGTCGAAAACTAGATCCGTAAATTCTGAGAGCTCACAAAATGTGTCAAGTTTACTCATAATTTTTATCACGATTTTTAATGACCTCCAACTTGGGTGAATAAGTCCAAAATCATAGACTGGTCCGGATTGTTGTTTGAAATGATAGGCAGTTTTGTAAACATCACCATAAATCGTAGAAAAATCTTATGGAGATGTGAAAGTATTCATTTTAAAGCTAAGAACATGAAATATTTGAACCTTATACAGTTTTGAAAACAAAAATGTTTAAGTTGCCCAAAACAGTCCGTGAATGGAGTTGAACTTTCCTGATGAAGGTTGTTAGAAAATTTAGGTATGTTCTTGGTGTTTTAACTTGTATTCCCCCCTAAAAATTTGAGAAAACATGAAAATGTAGGGTTATGAACTCACCTTGAGTGATTTCAGTAGATAAGTGTTGAAGAAGAGAAGTGTTCAGCCCAAGAACACTTGAAGAATCACTTGAAGATTCGAAGCTCAGACACAATTATGATGGAGTTTGTGTAAGATATCCATGATTTGAGTATAAGAAGTGAAATAGTCATAAGGAGAATGGATTTATCTTACCAAATGTGGAGGAAAAACCCAAGATCATCCCTTGAATCTCGAATTTCTAGAGAGAGAAAGTGAGAGAGGAAAGAGTTTGATCTTCTTGGTGAAATGAGAGCAAATGAGAGAAGTGAGGAGAGAGGATGAATATTCAGCTCTCAAAAACGTGGGAAAGAGTGATAATTGAGTGGAAAGGACATTGATGTGACCTAGGTAAGGTAGGGAGGTGTGGCTGGTCATAGAGTGGGTGTGGGAGTGGTTGCTTGTGTCATAAGGTAAAGCAAAGTCAACACTCCACCTCTTTGTACTTTACCCACTTGCTTTTATTATTTAAATAAAGATTTTTATGAAAATATGATTAAATTGTGAATATTTAGGGATTATTATGTTAAAATATGATTTTGGGTGAAAATCCCGCGTTAAAATAATTAAAAACGGGCCTTAAACGCAAAACTACGTCAAAATCGGGAACAAAAGCATTCTCAGCGAGACCTCTCACTCCTAGGCCGAGGTTCGGTCCTTGCTGGGGACTGTAGCCAGAAACGAAGCGAAACAGTGGGAAACGAAGGGGGCGAGGAAGCGAGAGGAGGCGAGGAAGCAAAGGGTTCGGTCATGGGCATCAAAACCGAAATAGCCCGAATGAACAGTAGATGAACAGTACCTTCGGGTTCGGTTCCAGGAGCCTTCGCATTCGGGTGTTTCTGCGAGGTTCGGGCCTGCAAGGATCTTTCGAGTTCGGTTCCTCCTGGGCGAGGTTCGGCCCTGAGAGGACCTTCGGCTCAGGAGGGTTCGGTTCCTCCTTGGTCTTGGTCCCTAAGAGGACCTTCGGGTCCTAAGAGGCTTCTCTCTTTTTAAGAGGTTTTGGTTCATAAGGTCCATTTTTCTCGTTTTTACCCCGTTTTAAGCCATTTTTGACCCGGTTAAGGGTCGGAATGACACAAATGATTCTAAAAAGTTACGGGAAACTTTTGAGAGAGATTTGGGAGAGATTTCACATACTTGGAGAGATTTGGGAGAGATTTGACATTCTTGGAGAGATTTCTCATGCAAAGAGATATTTGAGAGAGATTTCACATACTTGGAGAGATTTGGGAGAGATTTGACATTCTTGGAGAGATTTCTCATACAGACAGATATTTGAGAGAGATTTCACATACTTGGAGAGATTTGGGAGAGATTTCACATGCTTAGAGAGATTTCTCATACAAAGAGAGTTTTGGGAGAGGTTTCACATACTTAGAGAGATTTGGGAGAGATTTCACATACTTAGAGAGATTTCTCATACAAAGAGAGTTTTGGGAGAGGTTTCACATACTTAGAGAGATTTCAAATCGAGAGAGATAGAGTGAAAACGATTGAAAGAGGTTTCGAGTGTGGCATTTGTGAGTGTCCGGCTTCGCAATGCAAGGTCCGTAAACACTATTAAGCCTTATTTAAGGATCTTACACACTCCCGATGAGTATGCAACATTGTTTTATCGGTTTGGCTCGCCACGTACCATAATTTTAAGTTAAGGAGATCTAGATGTTCGCACTTTTTGATTTATGATCTCTCATTAGAATAGAGAGTTATGTAGAAATTTCATAATGTAAATTCTAGTACTCAAGGGCAAATTGAGTTAAACGGTTTGACTTGTTGACTTTATTTGACTTTGACTTGACCGAAATTTGACAGTTATCACATTTTAGGTCCAAAGGAAGAACCTTTATCATGCAACTTCGTTTTTGGAGCTCGGGATTGCTATCCTTGAAGCTCAAAGTGTCCCCATAGCAGTAAAGTTTCAATTTTTGAGACTTTCATGAAGCTATGCATGAGATCTAGCCACCTTCTTGGTTATAAATGGTTATTTTTAGAAGTTTGAGCTTAAGGGAGTCTTGTAAGCCATCAAGTAAGCAACTTTATGGTTTAAGACGTGGGATAAGACCTGGATCTAAGATTTTAGCTTCTGACTCGGATTATTAAGCACTTAATGAGACTTTTGGCTTAACATGTGACAATAGTCAAATTCGGGTCAAGTCTAATTCGAACAAAGTCATCAAGTCAAACCGGCCAACTCAATTAAACCTGGTATATTAGGGTTCGTGTTATGTAAATACTGTATAACTCACTATTTTAATGAGAAAGCATCACTTGGAAAATCCGTGTGTTTGATTTTCCTTAGCCTTAGTGCTAAACAATGAACAAAAACGATGAAACAATGTTGCACACTCATCGGGAGTGTGAAAGATCCTAAAACATGGCTTAATGAGGTTTACGGACCTTGTGTTGCGAAGCTGGACACTCAAAAAGGGCACAAACGAAACATCTCTCAATCGTTTTCACTATATTTCTTTCTATTTGAAATCTCTCCCAAATATCTCTCTGTATGAGAAATCTCTCCAAGAATGTCAAATATCTCCTAAATATCTCTCTGTATGATAAATCTCTCCAAGAATGTCAAATCTATCCCGAATGTCTCTTTGTATGAGAAATCTCTCCAAGAATGTCAAATCTCTCCAAGTATGGGAAATCTCTCCCAAATCTCTCTCAAAAGTTCTCGTAACTTTTCATAACCTTTTAGGCCATCCCGAATCTTAACCGGGTCAAAACGGCTTGAAATGGGGTTAAAACGACTAAAATACCTTAAAAGAACCGACATACCCTTTATAGGATCGAAGCCTCTTAGGGCCGAGCACCTTGGACCGAAAGCAGCAAAGAACCGAAACCCTAAGCAATCGAAACCGAGACCTGAGAACCGAGACCAGTAGCTGAGACCGAGCCTTGCTGCCCCAGACAAAATCGAGACCTGTAGCGGAAACCTGAGAACCGAGACCTGGAACCGAACCCGAGAGCCGAACCCGCCAAGAACAGAGACCGAGTCTCAATCTTCATTCCCCTCTTTTCTCGGTTCCTTCTTCTACTTTTGGTCCTCTATTCCCCTCTTGGTCCTCTCTTCTCCTCTCGGTCCTCTCTTCTCCTCTCGGTCCCTCTCTTCTAATTTCGGTTCCAATGACCAGAAGGCCGAACCTCCGGCCAGACTTCAGAATTTTGACATTTTTGGCCCATTTTCAATATTTTTCACATTTTGAGCCCATTTTTCGAGATATTAATGCAGGATTTTCTCAGAAACTCATATTTTAACATAATAAACCCTAAATATTCATAATTTAATCATATTTTCATGAAAATCCTTATTTAAATAATAAAATCTAGTGGCTGAATAATTGAGGTGGGGTGTTGACTTTACTTTACCTTATGACACAAGCAACCACCCCCATACCCACTCTATGACCAGCCACACCTTCTCACCTTACCTAGGTCACTTCAATGTCATTTCCCACTCAATTTTCAGCCTCTCCCACATTCTTAGAGCTAGAACAACCCGTCACATCTCCTCACTTCTTTCATTTTATCTCATTTCACCAAAGATACAACACAACTTTTCTCTCAAACTTTATCTCTCTATTTCAAGACTCCAAGGCTGATCTTCAAGCTTTATCCTCCCCTTGGTAAGTATAATTCATACTCCTTGTGATTATTGCACTTCATTCTACTCAAATCATTGATTGTTTACACAAACTCCATCATTTCGATGTTAGTTTCTCGAAAATCTTCAAGGCATCTTCAAGTGTTCTTGAGTTGATCACATAAGCTGAGTTCATACCCCTACATTTTCATATTTTCTTATATTTTAACGGGGAGAATACAAGTCAAATCATCAAGAACACAACTAAATATTTCTAACAACTTATATCAGAAAAGTTGGACTCCACTCACGGACTGTTTTGGTCAAATAAAACATTTTTTTTTCAAAACTGTAAAGGTGCAAGTAGTTCAAGTTCTTAGCTTTAAAATTACTACTTGCACATCTCCATATGATTTTTCTACAATTTAGGTGATTTTTGCAAAACTGTCTATCATTTCAAGAACCAAACCGGACCAATCTGTGTTTATGGATATTTTCACTTAAGTTAGAGGTCACTAAAAATTATGGAAAGATTTATGAACAAACTAGACTGATTAACCAAACTCCCAGAAGTTACGGATTCTGATTTGTATCTTCTATTAAGTTTTTATAAATTTTCTAATAACAGTGATCGAAGTTGTTACAAACAGAAAAATGTTAACATATTATTATCACCTTGTATCATGTTGAGCAAGGTATATATCCTTATGTGAATGTATGCTATTACAAAAGAGAGATATTTTATCTTGGTATATGAAAATGCAACAATTAATAAATGGAATTCGATATAGATATACATATGAAATATAAAGGACAACACGATTATTATAAACAAAGTATATCCATTTACTCAAAAAAATGAACAAACTACGTTGAATATAGATTATGTACGTTACATTACTACCCTTATTTTTGATAAACTATAATAGGTATGGTTTATGATACACTACATAACACACCCATAAAAAAATTGTACATTTATACGATAAGGGATTTTCATTACGTTACATGTAAATTCGTTAAGGACTTTGTGAGACATTCGCTTCACACTTATCATTAAGTCCTGTATTGTAACCAGAGTCTCCTGGAGGGAGAGAGTGATAGTTGTATATAGATCTATATTGGGTTTGACAAACCCACACCTTAACTGCATGCAACAGTTAGACTGGCAGGTCTGGGGTGACAAATGTCATAAACAGTTCCGACGTTTGAAGAACGTCGTTTCAGGCCAACTAGGTCATAACATGGTTATAATAAACTCACAAAAAGTATTAACAAACATAAGAATTTACGGGAATATCATTTAATTCAAGCGCGTTTAGGTCGATATAAACACATATTATTTTCTACTAGTAAGAGAGGTTACTTATACATTTTGGTCTTCGGTTATAAGACTACATTATTATTATAGCGCCATGTTATTATTATTATTATACATTTTGGTCTTCGGTTATAGCGCCATGTTATTATTATTATTATCCGATATGTGCTTCTTACCCCCCCCCCCCTGTTTCTCGTGCAGACGACATGGCAGGATTTCACATACCCGGGGACCCGTACTTTCCCAATCAGGGAAATGCGGGATGGATCGATGAAGAGCCTGAACAACAAATCGAAGAGGATCCCAAAGAGGATCCCGAAGAAGATCCCGAAGAAAATCCCGAAGAGGATCATGTGGCGGAACCCGAGGAGGAAGATGAAGAACAAGAAGAAGAGGAGGAAGATGAAGAAGAAGAAGAAGAGGAAGACGATGATATAGTCATGTTTGGGAACGAAATAGAGGAAGAACCGGAAGTATTCAACCCTCCTTACATCGCGAGGGTGCCTGCACACCTCTTTGGATACAACGGACCTGAGCCCCGTTGGGTAATGACGATCGAAAGGTGGAGCCGACAACAACGCCAGCGGTCACCATATGGCGACCAACAAGGTTATCATGACCTCATCCATGGTGGACCGGCTGATAGAGCCCTCCCCGTCATGACTCAGCGAATAGCAAGTATGGATGATCGTGGTAGGACGACGACCGATCAGGTCAGGGAGCTAAGTGTCATCGTAGAGTCTACCACTGCTCGCACCATAGATCTGGAATGAGACTCCCACTACAGAGACCAAATCATTCAGGACCTTCTCGCTGCTCGAGCAGAAGCAAGGGAGTATCGAGAAAGATACATGGTGCTCGAAGAGAGAATGGTCGCAGCCGAACGAAGATTGGCAGAACTACAGGGCGCATCGACATCATCCCAGGCTCCATCAGGGAAGGATCGTCGTGATTAGAACTTATTACTATTCTCACATCCTTGTAGTAAAAGTTTATGAGTATGCGTTGGTGCTACTCTTTTGTATGTAGGTTGACCCTGCGACTAAGTGATTACACTATTCAAAGGGCTTTTGTAGTGTCGAAACTATCTTTTGTATTGATGTAATGTAGACCCTTATGAGGTCAAATTTTCCTCAAAATGTTATGTACTAAAAGTTTATCAATGAATTTGGCATGCATTTTATTTATTGAATGTTTAGCACTAGACATCATAACCTGATCACACAAATAATTTACAAATAATAAAGTCGTGATAAAATACAAATGAGAAGAAACAAGTAACACTCGACTCGTTATTACTATTGAAGTCTTACTGACTGGACATTTTTTTAATAATGACAGAACCATGCCACCAAGGAAAAGACCAAGACATTCTGGAAACATAGCGCCGCCCCCTCCGCCACCACCCCCGCAGTTTGATCTTGCGATGTTTCAGGTTGCAATGACGGCAGCCGTGGCGGCAGCAATGTCACAAATGGGAACAAATGGTTCTAGCGGTTCTGGATCTGGAGCTACCAATTCAATTAATGGGGACAACATGGGGCGTACAGAGGAGTGCTCTTACAAAGACTTCACGAATGGCAAGCCTGACCCTTTCAATGGAAATGGGGGCATGATCACCCTGGTGAAATGGTTCGAAAGGACCGAGGCGGTCTTCAAAATTTGTGCTTGTCCCGTAGCGAGCAAGGTCAAGTATGCGGCATTCACTTTCACCGGAAAAGCTCTTACTTGGTGGAATGGCTGAGTTAAATCACTTACTCCTGCAGTGGTTAACTCTATAAGCTGTTAGGATTTGAATGCTTTGATGTTAAAGGAGTATTGCCCGAGTGGCGAAATACAAAGACTTGAAGAGGAACTTTGGAACCTCAGGATGTTGGGCACAGATCTTGAAACTTATACGGCCCGCTTCAAGGACCTAGCACTCCTCTGTCCAACAATGGTCACTCCAGGAGAAAAAGGTTGAACGATACCTCTGGGGGCTGTCATCCCAGATTCAAGATAGTGTGTTGGCCTCGAAACCCACTACCTATGAGAGTGCCAAGGAATTGGCGCAACAACTTATAGATCACAGGGCTAGCTGTGGTATCGTGATAGCCACACCGACCGAACAAAAAACTGTTGCTATCCGTACTGCCACCACTGATACCTCTCCGACACCACAAAAGCAATATGCAGGGAGTCTCCCTAAGTGCAACAAGTGCAACTACCACCACAATGGTGCTTGTCAGGAAATGCACTGCAAAACTGTGACAGAAAAGGGCACACTGCTCATTTCTGTAAAGCGCCAGCACGACCGGTCAACCAAGTTGCCAATGCAGGGGCAAGCCAAACCTACTATGGATGTGGTGAAACAGGACACCTCAGGAGGAACTGCCCCAAGGCACAAGCCCCTAATGTTGGGGGTATAGGAAGAGTCCTAACTTTAGGGCATGGAGACGCAATCAAGGACCCCTCAGTGGTTACTGGTACGTTCCTCCTCAATAACTCTTATGCATGCGTACTTTTCGATAGTGAGGAAGAACGAAGTTTCGTAAGTCACCAATTCAAACATATACTTAAGCAAAATTCCCAGCCATTAAAAGATTCTTACATCGTAGAAATGGCAAATGGAAAGATTGAGCGCGCTAGTGATAACATAGGGTGTACTCTCACTCTAGACAACCATTCGTTCAAAATCAATCTAATGCCGGTCACCATAAAAAGTTTCGACATAATCATTGGTATGGATTGGTTAAGCCCTCATCGTGCCGACATTTTATGTTACGAAAGGGCCGTCCGCCTCAATCTGCCGAATGGCTACATCCTCACTGTTTATGGCAACAAACCTAGTGCGAACCTATAAATCATCTCTTGTGTCAAAGCCCAAAAGTACCTCCGAAAACAGTACCATGCATTCTTAGCCCACATCGTAGACAAGAAACAAGAGGTGAAGGACATCAAAGAAATTCCAGAAGTATGCAACTTCCCTGACGTATTCCCAAACGACCTGCCAGGTGTACCACTCGCACGACAAGTCGAATTCTGAATCGACTTAATTCCTGGAGCTACCCCCGTTGCCAAAGCTCCATACCGCCTAGCACCGGCAGAGATGCAAGAACTGTCCATTCAGTTGAATGAACTGTCAAGCAAAGGGTTCATCAGACTGAGCTTTACACCTTGGGGAGCACCAGTCCTATTTGTGAAAAAGAAGGATGGATCCTTTCGCATGTGCATCGATTATAGGGAGTTAAACAAACTTATCATCAAAAATCAATATCCCCTACCCCGAATCGACGACCTTTTTGACCAACTTCAAGGAGCGAGCTACTTTTCAAAAATAGACTTGAGGTCGGGTTACCATCAATTATGAGTTCAAGAAGAAGATATCCCCAAGACAACATTCAGAACCCGCTATGGACACTACGAATTTGTAGTGATGCCATTCGGATTAACAAACGCACCTGCGGTGTTCATGGATCTGATGAACCGAGTGTGTCGACCCTTCTTAGACAAGTGCGTGATCGTGTTCATCGATGATATCTTGGTCTATTCGAGAAGCGAAGAAGAGCACAGGCAACACCTATGACTAGTTCTGGAGACTCTAAGAGCTGAGAAGCTTTATGCTAAGTTTTCAAAGTGTGAATTTTGCCTCCGAGAAGTGGGATTCCTTGGCCACATGGTAAGCAAGGAAGGAATACATGTGGATCGCTCAAAGTTCTATTCGAGAAGCGAAGAAGAGCACATGCAACACCTATGACTAGCTCTGGAGACTCTAAGAGATGAGAAGCTTTACGCTAAGTTTTCAAAGTGCGAATTTTGCCTCCGAGAAGTGGGATTCCTTGGCCACGTGCTAAGAAAGGAAGTAATACATGTGGATCGCTCAAATATCAAAGCGATTGAAGATTGGTCAGCACCTACAATGCCAACAGAAATCCGACAATTTTTAGGACTCGCAGGCTACTATCCAGGATTCATACAGAACTTCTCCATGATTGCTAAGCCCCTCACCACCCTGACTCAGAAAGGCGTGATGTTCAAATGGGAAGATAAACAAGAAGCCGCCTTCCAGACACTAAAGCAAGCCCTATGCAGTGCACCAATCTTGTCTCTTCCAGAAGGAACTAATGATTTTGTGGTGTATTACGATGCTTCGAATCAAGGTCTCGGTTTTGTGCTCATGCAAAGGGGAAAGGTTATCGCTTACACATCAAGGAAACTTAAGACCCATGAAGTTAACTATACCACCCACGACCTCAAATTGGGAGCGGTAGTGTTCGCCTTGAAGATCTGGAGACACTACCTCTACGATACAAAGTGCACCATATTCACCGATCACAAAAGTCTTTAGCATATCCTCAATCAAAAAGAGCTCAACATGCGACAAAGAAGATGGGTAGAGCTACTAAACGATTATGAGTGTCAAATCCGTTATCATTCGGGCAAGGCTAATGTTGTAGCCGATGCCCTAAGTAGAAAATAATACTCGGGTCACCGAGTGAAGTCACTAACAATGACAATCCATTCGCACCTGTTCACATAAATTAAGGAAGCTCAACATGAAGCCTTGAAACCCGAAAACATGACAGTTGAGGCATTGAGAGGGATCGATAAAAACCTCGAAGTCAAGGAGGACGGAGCTCGCTACCTCATGAACTGGATCTTGACACCGAAGTTCGGTGGTTTCCGAGACATTGTCATGAACGATGCACACAAGACACGATATTCCATCCATCCAGGTTTGGATAAGATGTATCTAGACCTCAAGAAGTTGTACTGGTGGCCGAACATGAAAGCTGAAATTGCTACCTATGTGGGCAAGTGTCTGACTTGCGCCAAGGTCAAGGTAGAATACCAGAAGCCATCAGGACTACTACAACAGCCGGATATACCCGAGTGGAAGAGGGAGCGGATAACAATGGATTTCATAACCAAGTCTGCGCACTTCCTACCAATAAAGGAAACCGACAAGATGGAAAAGTTAACCAGGACATACATCAAGGAGATTGTGCAACTGAGATAGTAGATTCACCTCGCAATTTTGGCAGTGCTTACAGAAATCTCTAGGAACTAGGCTAGATATGATTACGGCCTATCATCCGCAAACCAACGGGCAGAGCGAGCGCACCATACAGACGTTAGAAGACATGTTGAGAGCCTGTGTGATAGACTTTAGTAAGGTGTGGGATACTCATTTACCACTTATCGAATTTCCCTATAATAACAGCTATCGTAATAGCATTGGAGTCGCTCCATTCGAAGCTCTCTACGGTCGCAAGTGTAGATCACCTCTATGTTGGGCCGAAGTGGGGGATACTCAGCTAGCTAGGGGGCAAGTCCCTGATAGCATCCTTATCGGGCCTGAAATCATAAGGGAGACCATAGAAAAGATTGTTCAAATTCGGGAAAGACTGAAGGCGTCTCGTGATCGACAAAAGAGTTACGCAGACAAGCAACGCAAACCCTTAGAATTCCAGGTCGGAGACCGGGTATTACTAAAAGCTTCCCCTTGGAAAGGAATGATACGTTTCGGTAGACGTGGGAAACTAAACCCAAGGTACATCGGACCGTTCGAAATCCTTGCCAGGATTGGTCCTGTGGCGTACAAACTTCGATTACCACAAGAACCTAGTAACGTACACCCTACCTTCCACGTATCCAACTTAAAGAAGTGTCTGTCTGACGAGACACTTGTAATACCTCTCGATGAGATCGAAGTTCACGAAAATCTCCACTTCGTGGAAGAACCAGTTGAGATTATGGATCGGGAAGTCAAAAGAACAAAACAAAGTCGTATCCCCATCGTAAAGGTCCGATGGAACGCTAAAAGAGGACCAGAGTTCACCTGGGAACGCGAAGATCAAATGAAACAAAAATACCCGCATCTTTTTCCTAACTCCTGAAGTCCCAGTCAAAACGTAAATTTCGGGACGAAATTCCCTCTAACGGGGGGATAATGTGACAATAGTCAAAGTCGGGTCAAGTCTAAGTCGAACAAAGTCATCAAGTCAAACCGGCCAACTCAATTAAACCTGGTATATTAGGGTTTGTGTTATGTAAATACTGTATAACTCTCTATTTTAATGAGAAAACATCACTTGGAAAATCCATGTGTTTGATTTTCCTTAGCCTTAGTGCTAAACAATGAACAAAAACGATGAAACAATGTTGCACACTCATCGGGAGTGTGAAAGATCCTAAAACATGGCTTAATGAGGTTTACGGACCTTGCGTTGCGAAGCCAGACACTCAAAAAGGGCACAAATGAAACATCTCTCAATCGTTTTCACTATATCTCTTTCTATTTGAAATCTCTCCCAAATATCTATCTGTATGAGAAATCTCTCCAAGAATGTCAAATCTCTCCCAAATATCTCTCTGTATGAGAAATCTCTCCAAGAATGTGAAATCTCTCCAAAATATCTCTTTGTATGAGAAATCTCTCCAAGAATGTCAAATCTCTCCTAAATCTCTCCAAGTATGGGAAATCTCTCCCAAATCTCTCTCAAAAGTTCTCGTAACTTTTCATAACCTTTTGGGCCATCCCGACTCTTAACCGAGTCAAAACGGCTTGAAACGTAGTTAAAACGAGTAAAATACCTTAAAAGAACCGAATGACCCTTTATAGGGTCGAAGCCTCTTAGGGCCGAGCACCTTGGACCGAAAGCAGCAAAGAACCGAAACCCTAAGCAACCGAAACCGAGACCTAGAGCCGAGACCTGAGAACCGAGACCAGCAGCCGAGACCGAGCCTCGCTGCCACAGCCAAAACCGAGACCTGTAGCCGAAACCTGAGAACCGAGACCTGGAACCGAACCCGAGAGTCGAACCCGCCAAGAACAGAGACCGAGTCTCGGTCTTCCTTCCCCTCTTCTCTCGATTCCTTCTTCTACTTTCGGTCCTCTCTTCCCCTCTTGGTCCTCTCTGCTCCTCTCGGTCCCTCTCTTCTAATTTCGGTTCCAATGACCAGAAGGCCGAACCTCCGGCCAGACATCGGAATTTTGACATTTTTGGCCCATTTTCAATATTTCTCACATTTTGAGCCTGTTTTTCGAGATTTTAACGCAGGGTTTTCTCACAAACTCATATTTTAACATAATAAACCCTAAATATTCATAATTTAATCATATTCTCATGAAAATCCTTATTTAAATAATAAAATCTAGTGGGTGAATAATTGAGGTGGAGTGTTGACTTTAGTTTCCCTAATGACACAAGCAACCACCCCCATACCCACTCTATGACCAGCCACACCTTCTCACCTTACCTAGGTCACTTCAATGTCCTTTCCCACTCAATTTCAGCCTCTCCCACGTTCTTAGAGCTGGAACAACCCATCACCTCTCCACACTTCTTTCATTTTATCTCATTTCACCAAAGATACAACATAGCTTTTCTCTCAAACTTTATCTCTCTATTTCAAGACTCCAAGGCTGATCTTCAAGATTTATCCTCCCCTTGGTAAGTATAATTCATCATCCTTGTGATTATTGCACATCTTTCTACTCAAATCATTAATTGCGTACACAAACTCCATCACTTTGATGTTAGTTTCTCGAAAATCTTCAAGGCATCTTCAAGTGTTCTTGAGTTGATCACTTCCATTTTTCAACAATCATCTACTGAAATCACATAAGGTGAGTTCATACCCCTACATTTTCATATTTTCTTATGCTTTAAGGGGGAGAATACAAGTCAAATCATCAAGAACACAACTAAATATTTCTAACAACTTACATCAGAAAAGCTAGACTCCATTCACGGACTATTTTGGTCAACTAAAACATTTTTGTTTTCAAAACTGTACAAGGTGCAAGTCGCTCAAGTTCTTAGCTTTAAAATGACTACTTTCACATCTCCATACGATTTTTCTACAATTTATGGTGATTTTTGCAAAACTATCTATCATTTCAAGAACCAAACCAGACCAGTCTGTGTTTATGGATGTTTTCACTTAAGTTGGAGGTCACTAAAAATTATGGAAAGATTTATGAACAAACTAGATTGGTTAACCAAACTCCAAAAAGTTACGGATTCTTATTTGGATCTTCTATTAAGTTTCTATAAATTTTCTAATAACAGTGATCGAAGTTGTTACAAACAGAAAAATGCTAACATATTATTATCACCTTGTATCATATTGAGCAAGGTATATATCCTTATGTGAATGTATGTTATTACAAAAGAGCAACATTTTTATCTTGGCATATGAACATGCAACAATTAATAAATGGATTTCGATATAGATATACATATGAAATATAAAGGACAACACGATTATTATACACAAAGTATATCCATTTTACTCAAACAAATGAACAAACTACGTTGAATATAGATTACGTACGTTACATTAATACCCTTATTTTTTGATAAACTGTAATAGGTATGGTTTATGATACACTACATAACACACCCATAAAAAAATTGTACATTTATACGATAAGGGATTTTCATTACGTTACATGTAAATTCGTTAAGGACTTTGTGAGACATTCGCTTCACACTTATCATTAAGTCATGTATTGTAACTAGAGTCTCCTGGAGGGAGAGCGTTATAGTTGTATATAGATCTATATTTGGTTTGACAAACTCACACCTTAACCTCATGCATCAGTTAGACCGGTAGGTCTGGGGTGACAAGTGTCAGAAACAGTTCCGACGCTTGAAGAACGTCGTTTCAGGCCAACTAGGTCATAGCATGGTTATAATAAACTCACAAAAAGTATTAACAAACATAAGAATTTACGGGAATTTCATTTAATTCAAGCGCGTTTAGGTCGATTTAAACACATATCATTTTCTATTAGTAAGAGAGGTTACTTATACATTTTGGTCTTCGGTTATAAGACTACATTACACAGATTTTAAGGAAAATATCGGATTTTTCTGAAACAAACGTGACATTTACAAGAGAAAGACTTTTATCAAGTTCGAAAACAAAAACTGATGAACTCTCCAACCTTTGTGTTGACACCTTTCCAAACAACTTGTATACTCAGGTAATCACTAAACAGTTACCAAAGTGCATTTTGAGGATGGGACGTTAAGGTGTCAACATATCATGTTTTTGTTAACATAGTGTAATTGATTTGGAAACATGTAACTCATACACTGATGTAACTTTTTCAATTATATATATGTTGGTTGTGTTTGCTTAAATTACTATTGCAATTGTGGTTATCATACTATACATAAAGTCCTCCACCCCCGGATGTTTCCGCCATCCTTGGTTTGGGGGTATGACATAACAGGGTTGTACAATGGGTGTACAAGGAGGTACGCGCAACGTACAAGCCAGCAGCTAGTATGCTTAGCGTACCTTGGTGTACGCCCCACGTACGCTGCCAGTTTGGGCTTCGAGCATTTGGGCCTCGGTGTGGGATGAGTTTTGGACTTAGGGTCTTTTTGCCTTAGTGGCCTTCAGAATTCAGTCTTTATGGGCCAAAAACTAGTATTGGGCTTGAGTAAGTCCCAAAAAGGGTTGTGGGCCCAATGTAGCAAATTGGGTCATTAATGGGCCAATAGTAAGCTCGGAAAGCCTATCTTGCTATTGGATCTCCAAAAGTTATATTATGGGCCCATACAAGGACATAGGCCCAATTTAGAAAATTGAGCCATTAGTGGGCCTTTAGTGGGGCCATGGATGGACTTAGAAGGAATTGAGGGATTTGGGCCATGTTGTGACCCATGCCATACCAGGGGTAAAATGGTCATTTCACCCATAGGAGAATCTCTATTCTGATTTAGTATTTTATTTCCCATGATAGCTAGGAAGCAACCGGAGCAGCAGTCATGGATTTCTCATTCAGGAGATTAGCAGTTAGCATCATGAGGTGAGTTTCCTTCCAGTAGGAATGGGTCTACGGCCACAATGTCGGCCCGTTTAACTAGTAGTAGTTTCTGGACTTCGGTCCGATGCAGTAGTTAGAATGTTTGATGCCTTCGTGGCTCAGATAGGATTTATGTGTTATGTGTTCCAGGCTACGACCCGATGCAGTATGCAGTTTACGTGTTCATGCTAGTTGATATGTTTATGCTATGCTATGTTATGCTCAGTCAGTTTCCAGACTTCGGTTTGATGCAGTTTCCGGACTTCGGTCCGATGCAGAGGGCAAGGCCCTGGTTAGTTCCGGACTTTGGTCCGATGTAGTTTCCGGACACCAGTCTGATGCAATGGGCAACGCCGAATATGTGTTATACGTTATTGTATGGTATGTGGTACTTTGGGGGAGCTCACTAAGCTTCGTGCTTACAGTTTTAGTTTTGGTTTCAGGTACTTCTGCAAGTAATGGGAAGAGCTTGGGATGATGGCATCGCATACACCACAGCTTCAGTTTGTCCTGGGAGTTGATTTAGCTTTTCATTGATATGTTTTGATTCAGTCTTGATATAGTTTTCTTGTGATACGTATTATGGTTTTGAGATATTGACGTATGGGTTTTATTTCATGGTATTGATATAATGATTTTAGTAATGATTAAAAAAAATTGGGTCATATTTTGGGGTGAGAAGTTGATATCAGAGCCTTGGTTTGAGGGATTCGGATACACTTTCGGGGGTGTCTGAACTCAAACTAAGGAAACGGTAAAAGATTTTCAAAGGAAAAATATTTTCGAAAAAGGAATTTTTGAAAAGAACTTAGAAAGAAAAAGAGTTTTGATAAAGATAAAAAGGTGTGGTGCGTGCGATCAGCTGAGCTCAAGTAAGTACTCTGAAATTACCCATACAAGTTTATATTATTAGTTTCAGTTTCAGTTCTAGATCAGTTCAGTTTCAGTTTCAGTAGAACAACATGCTAGTATATGACTAAGGATCTAGGAGGATGCCTTATGTTCCTGCTTTATGTGATTCAGCTTGATGAGAATTACATGCTAATAGTGAACAGACGGTAGTAGGATAGACTATGTAGGTTATGCCTGATAGTATGAGTTTACCATTATATGCTAGTACAATTTCTTGCTATGAGAATAGTTTGCATAAGTATGTGTCCTTTATCCGAATTTCTTGTTTTGTGCTTTGTGGGGCTCTGAGTAATGGGAGCTAGCCATTAGGTGAATACGCCATGTCACATGTGGTTAGGATTGAATAATCTCAGAGTGCCGGATTTGACCCTATTGTGCAGTTCTAGTTTGAGTCTAACCGTTGTAGGGACGAGTCTTTTACTCGAAGGATTATCCGAGCCTCATTGCATGTGATGGTATTCAGGTGGTGGCTAATTGGCATTACACGGAGGTCTTCAGCAATTGAGGACTGGTTTGGGTGAAGTCAAAGGTTTCCCTAGAACAAGCCTAGGATGTGAGTAGCAGAAATCAGTAGTAATAGAGTGACTTGGTGGAGTCAAGGTAGTTCTTGAGGAAAGTACAGATAGATGTGGAAGGTAGTATGGGCCCGTACTACTGAAAGCAGAGGATCCGTATTCGAATCAAGGAAGGCTGAGATGAGGCTGGGAAGCTTGTAGTAGCAGCGATCCCTTGAGATATTTCAGTGTACTAATGTTTGCCATGATATGTTATCAGAATGTTGGTTTTGCGACCTACGCCAGCAGCCGGCAGTTCAGGTGTTGTAGAGGGATCCGGATCAGGCTCCGGTGTCGAGCATCTAGATGAGCAGACTAGAGAGTTTTTCACTTCTGAGATGACCTGTATCATTCTTGAGCAGACTCTAGTGATCTTTGGTTCAATCAAGGAGGGTATACTAGAGTTAATGGAGGAGAGACAAGGCACATTTCGTGCTAAGGTGGCGGCCATGATTGGGTCGCACACGCTTACGTTTAGGGAGTTCCGGGCATGTGGAGCTCCAGATTATCACGGGGTGCGGGACCCCATAACGAGTACTAGATGGTTGGCGGATGTGGCCAATGCTTTCCGCACGAGCAGATGTCTCAAGGGGGACAAGGTCAGATTGGCGTCCTGTCTTCTAAAGGAAAGGGCACGGGATTGGTGGGAGGAGGTCGGACATGTCATTGGAGATGACGCAGCTTTGGATGCTATGACCCGGGATGACTTTACTACCATGTTCAGGGCCGAGTTTGCACCGTTTATTGAGGTGCATCAATTGGCCAGAGAGTTTCAGGACCTCACCCAGACGACAAAGACAGTGGCGGAGATCACCGCCAAGTTCAGGGAGAGGGAACTTCTCATTCCTCAGTACACAGCTGATGAGGAAATGAAGAAGGCTCGTTATCATGAGATGTTGCGGAGTGATATCCGCCAGTTTGTGAGTCGGTACAGCTGTAAAACGTTAGATGATATGATTGCTAGGGCTAAAGAGAGAGAGAGAGAGAGAGAGAGAGAGACCTTGAGATGGAGAGATAAGAGGAAGTCGGAGGCGGCTTTGGGTTCAGGGAGTTCGGGCAAAAAGCCCAAGGTTTCAAATCACAGATCTAGGAGTCAGCAGAGCCACGGTCGGTGTGGCAAGTGTGGGAGATTGCATGATGGGGCGTGCAAGGCAGGGAGTTCCGGCTGCTACAAGTGTGGTCGGACTGGACATATGAGCAGAGATTGTACAACCACTACTACCGCCATTGTGGCATCATATCTGATTTGCTTCCAGTGCAATCAGAGGGGGCATAAAAAGTCCCAGTGTTCGAGTATAGCTGTTACGGGGAAGGTGTCAGCACCTGCTCCTGCTACTTTGAGGATTACAGATGGCCATCAGGGCCGAGTTGAGATGCCGGTGGCGAAGAGTAGGGCTTTTCGGCTGACAGTAGAGGAGGCGCGAGCGACTCCTGACGTGTTTCTTATGGTTTCTTATGGTTATATGTTTTGTATAGGGTCGTTCTCAGTGAACGATATTTCCGCCACATTATTTTTTGATTCGAGGGCTACTCGATCATTCGTCTCTCTTGCGCTTAGCAAGAGGTTTAGCAGAACTCCAGGGGAGCTAGATTGTCCACTTGAGGTTGAGATAGCAACTCACTGGACCATTAGGGTGGCGAGAGTACATAGAGGATGTTCTCTACAGTTATTCGACGAGCAGTTTGCGGTGGACTTGGTCCTTATTCCCCTGCGAAGGAATAAGGTCATAGTAGGCATGCATTGGCTGAGCCCTAATGGGGCGGTGATAGACTATGAGCTGCAATTAGTGAAGGTTCGCACTCTTAGTGGGGGAGAGTTAGTGATTCAGGGCGAAAGCCTACAACGCAGACCAGTTCCGTGCTCAGCAGCGACAGCGAGGCGTTATTTCCATCAGGGTTGTGCCGGTTATATTGCCTATGTTTTAGATGCCCGGGAGAAGGGTAAGACGACGGTTGACAATGTTCCTGTAGTTAGAGACTACCCGGATGTATTTCCATAGGATTTGCCTGGAATACCTCCCAAGAGACAGGGTGAGTTCAGGATTGACCTGATCCCTGGTGCGGCTCTGAATGCTAAGGTACCGTATCGGTTGGCTCCCCCAGAGATGCAAGAGTTGTCTACACAGCTACATGAGCTGCTAGACAAGGATTTTATCAGGCTGAGCAGTTCTCCCTGGGGAGCATTGGTTTTGTTCGTGAAGAAGAAGGACGGGTCGCACCGTATGTGTATTAATTATCGGGAGCTGAATAAGGTAACGGTGAAGAACCGTTACCTACTCCCACGGATAGATGATTTGTTTGACCAGCTGTAGGGAGCGTCTTGGTTTTCCAAGATCGATTTATGCTTCGAGTATCATCAGATGCGAGTCTGGGATGAGAATGTGCAGAAGACTACTTTCAGGACCCGGTGTGGTCATTATAAGCTCGTGGTGATGCCGTTTGGGCTCACCAACGCTCCAGCCACGTTCATGGATCTCATGAACCGCATATGTAGGCCGTTGTTGGATCGATCGGTAATAGTATTCATTGATGACATCTTGGTTTATTCCAAGACTCAGGAGCAGCACGAGGAACACCTGAGGGAGGTGCTAAAGATTTTGAGGAGGGAGAGACTTTTCGCTTCTCCAAGTGCGAGTTCTGGTTGCGCGAGGTGTAGTTCCTTGGACACCTTGTCAACCAAAAGGGTATTTTGGTAGATCCGGCCAAGATAGAGGCCGTCATGCAGTGGAAAGTACCGAGATCTCTATTTGAGATTCGGAGCTACATAGCTTTACCAGGGTACTACAGGACATTCATCCATGATTTCTCCAAGATAGTTGCACCGCTCACCCGACTGACTAAGAAGTCGGTGGTGTTTCGGTGGGGGCCTGAGCAGCAAGCATCATTTGAGACCCTCAGGCAGAGATTGTGCGGGGCACCGATTCTTACCCTGCCAGAAGGGGTAGAGGATTTTGTAGTCTAATGTGATGCTTCGATCGCAGGTATGGGAGCAGTGCTGATGCAGTGAGGCCGTGTGATTGCCTACGCCTCGAGACAGTTGAAGCCTCACGAGGCTAACTATCCTACGCATGATTTAGAGTTGGGGGCAGTGGTGTTTCCCTCAAGATTTGGATACATTACCTCTATGGGGTCCGTTGTACCATTTACACAGATCACAAGAGCTTGAGGTACCTCATGGATCAGCCGAATCTGAACATGAGGCAGAGGTGATGGTTAGATGTGTTGAAGGATTATGATTGTGAGATCCTTTATCACCCAGGGAAGGCCAACATAGTGGCCGACGCCCTGAGCCGCAAGGAAACACCGGCCCCAATCAGGGACATATGTTTGAGGATGACAGTAATTACTCCGTTGGTAGAGCAGATCAAAGAGGCTCGGGTCTAGGGCCTCAAGGAGGAGAGGAAGAAGTGTGAGAGGATTGTCGGCCGAGTAGCTTCCTTTGACTATGATAGTCGAGGATTGTTGACCCTTCATTGGAGAGTTTGGGTATCATATTGGGGCGGTGTGCAGCATGTATTGATGGATGAGGCCCATAAGTCTCGATTTTCCATCCATCCAGGGGCGACGAAGATGTATAGAGATCTTCGACCCTATTATTGGTGGCCCTGCATGAAGCGGGATGTTGCCTGGTATGTGGAGAGGTGCTTGACCTGCATGAAGGTCAAGGCAGAGCACCAGAGGCCTCACGACAAGATGCAACCGTTAGACATTCCAGTGTGGAATTGGGAAGACATCACCATTGATTTCATCACTAAGCTTCCCAGGACCGCACGTGGAGTGGATTCAATTTGGGTTATTGTGGATCAGTTGACGAAGAGTGCTCATTTTATACTAATCCAGGAGAGCATATCGATGGATATGCTAGCCGATATTTATGTGCGAGAGGTTGTGGCACGGCATGGAGTGCCTGTTTCGGTGGTGTCAGACCAAGACGTCTGTTTTACTTCCAGATTCTGGAAGCGGTTTCACGATGAGATGGGATCTCGTCTCCATTTCAGCACCGCTTTCCACCCTCAGGTGGACGGGCAGAGCGACAGGACGATTCAGACTCTCAAGGACATGCTCCGGGCATGTGTTCTAGATTTCGGTGGCAGTTGGGATACGTATCTTCCGTTAGTGGAATTTTCATATAACAAAAGTTACCATGCGAGTATTGACCGTCCTCCTTTCGAGATGCTCTACGGGAGGAAGTGTAGGACCCCGATTCGTTGGGGCGAGGTTGGTCAGCGTGTCATTGGGAGCACCGAGGTGGTGCTCAAGACGACATAGTTGATCCAGTAGGTTCGTAGTAGACTGAAGATTGCGCAAAGTCGAAAGAAGAGTTACATCGATAGGAAGCGTTCAGACTTGGAGTTTCAGGTTGGTGACATGGTCCTCCTGAAGGTAACACCTTGGAAGGGTGTCATCAGGTTTCGGAAGAGGGGCAAGCTGGTCCCCAGGTTCATCGGTCCTTTTAGGGTTTTGGCCCGGGTGGGTCGTGTGGCTTACCAGTTGGATCTTCCGGCCGAGCTCAGCCAGATCCTCAACACCTTCCATGTTTCTAAGTTACGGAAGTATTTAGTGGACGAGTCAGTAGTTGTACCCTTGGAAGACATTGAAGTTGATAGCAGCCTGAATTACATTGAGAGACCGGTCGTGATTTTGGACCGAAATACAAAGACCTTGAGGAACAAGTTAGTTCAGCTAGTGAAGGTGCAGTGGCAGCACCGGAATGGTTCAGAGTGGACGTCGGAATCCAAGGAAGAGATGTTTGAGCATTATCCAGAATTGTTTTCAGATTAAGTGGCAGTGGACTTCAAGGACGAAGTCTGATTCAAGTGGGGGAGAATTGTAGCGATCGTCTTCTGAGGTATTAATTAATTTAATTTCTTTAATGTTAGTGGGCATTGATTGGTAATTGTCATCTTGGATTGGATTGGACCTTCATGATTTTTGGGCCGAGATGTAAGCTGCCTATAAGTCGTATGCGGGGCGTAGTGCCTTTAGTTTGCACGGGTTGTGAGAGGCGTACGCGCAGCGTACCTAGAGGTACGCCCAGCATACGCGACCAAGTGGCGAAACCCTAATTTTAGGGTTTGAGACGTATTTAAACCCCATTATAGCCTCCAATTTGGCCTCCTCACTTATCCTTCACCCCAAAAAAAACCTAGTTCGTCCCTTTTTCCTTGTTGTGTGTGTGGTTGATATTTTGGGCTCATTTTTGTGAAGAAAAGTTGGGAAGAAGAAGAAAAAGAGAAGTGGAAGAAGGAGAACTTGAGTACCTTGAGCTCAAAGATATGGGATCATTCCTTCATTTGGCATTCAAAAGAGGTATAAAGCTTCCAACTTTCCTCTTGTAAGCTTAGATCTAGGAGTTTTTAGAAGTTTGGACCTTTTAGGTCCAAAGGAAGAACCTTTATCATGCAACTTCGTTGTTGGAGCTTGGGATTGCTATCCTTGAAGCTCAAAGTGTCCCCATAGCAGTAAAGTTTCGATTTTTGAGGCTTTCATGAAGCAATGCATGAGTTCTAGCCACCTTCTTGGTTATAAATGGTTGTTGTTAAAAGTTTGAGCTTAAGGGAGTCTTGTAAGCCATCAAGTAAGCAACTTTATGGTTTAAGACGTAGGATAAGACCTGGATCTAAGATTTTAGCTTCTGAGTCAGATTATTAAGCACTTAATGACACTTTTGGCTTAATAGAGTTGTACGATGGGCGTCCAAGCAGGTACGCGTCGCGTACAAGCCAACAGCCAATACGCTCAGCGTACCTTGGTGTACGCCCCGTGTATGCTGCCAGTTTGGGCTTCGAGCGTTTGGGCCTCGGTGTGGGCTGAGTTTTGGACTTAGGATCTTTGGGCCTTAGTGGCCTTCAGAATTCAGTTCTTATTGGCCAAAGATTAGTATTAGGCTTGAGTAAGTCCCAATAAAGGGTTGTGGGCCCAATGGAGCAAATTTGGCCATAAATGGGCCAATAGTAAGCTTGGAAAGCCTATTTTGCTGTTGGATTTCCAGAAATTAGATTATGGGACCATACCGAGGACATAAGCCCAATTTAGCAAATTGGGCCATTAGTGGGCCTTTAGTGGGGCCATGGATGGACTTAGAAGGAATTGAGGGGTTTGGGTCATGTTGTGACCCATGCCATAGCAGGGGTAAAATGGTCATTTTACCCATAAGAGAATCCCTATTCTGATTTAGTATTTTATTTCCCATGATAGCTAGGAAGCAGCTGGAGCAGCAGTCAGGGATTTCTTATTCTGGAGTTCAGCAGTTAGCATCAGGAGGTGAGTTTCCTTCCAGTAGGAACGGGTTTAAGGCCACAATGTCGGCCCGTTTAACTTGTAATAGTTTCCGGACTTCGGTCCAATGCAGTAGTTAGAATGTTTGATGCCTTCGCGACCCAGATTGGGTTTATGTGTTATGTGATCCGGGCTATGGACTGATACAGTATGCAATTTATGTGTTCATGCTAGTTGATATGATTATGCTATGCTATGTTATGCTCAGTCAGTTTCTGGACTTCGGTCCGATGTAGGGGATGAGGTCACAGTCAGTTCCGGACATCGGTCTGATGCAGTTAGTCCCGGACTTCGGTCCGATGCAGAGAGCAAGGCCCTAGTTAGTTTCGGACTTCGATCTGATGCAGTTTCCGGACTCTGGTCTGATGCAGTGGGAAACGCCCAGTATGTGTTATATGTTATTGTATGGTATGTGGTAGTTTGGGGGAGCTCACTAAGCCTCATGCTTACAATATCAGTTTTGGTTTCAGGTACTTCTGCAAGTAAAGGGAAGAGCTCGGGATGATGGCATCGCACACACCACAGCTTCAATTTGTCCTGGGAGTTGATTTAGCTTTTCATTGATATGTTTTGATTCGGTCTTGATATAGTTTTCTTGTGATACGTGTTATGGTTTTGAGATATTGACGTATGGGTTTTATTTCATTGTATTGATATAATGATTTTAGTAATGATTAAACAAAAAAATTTTGGGTCGTATTTTGGGATGTTACAATGGTGATGACACGGTTGGGAACACGGGATTAGGATCGGGATTTAGGTTCGGGTCTAGGTCAGGTGGTACTACTGGTGGTATTGATAAGAGGTTGCGTAAGTTGATTGCAGCCGAGGTTACGGACGACATCCTTGATGCTACCCCAGTCATCTTTGGGACGATCAAGGAGGGTATGATGGAGATCATGGATGAGAGACTTAGGGCATTCAGGGCTGATGTTGCTGCAGGTTAGGGTGGAGCTCGAGCTCCCTCGTTTCGGGAGTTCAAGGCATGTGGAGCTCTAGAGTTCTCCGGGGTCAGGGACCCCATTGTGAGCAAACGCTAGGTAGCATACATTAAGAATGCCAAGCGCACGAGTTCTTGCCCGAAGGAGGAAAATGATGGATTTGCTTCCTGTATTCTGAGGGACAGGGCCCGAGATTGCTGGGGCGAGGTTACTATCCATGTAGGAGCAATCGATGTGGCTGAGATGTTGTAGGCTGAGTTCGTTCGACGTTTCGATGTGGAGTTTGCACCACCCATTGAGCTGCAACGGTTGGTGATGGATTTTCATGGGTTACAGTAGACCACCGAGACTGTGGCGGAGATCACCGCCAAGTTTCGAGAGCGAGCTTTGTGGATTCCTCAGTATGATACGGATGAGGAAATGAGGCAGACCTGATATCATGCTATGTTGAGGGATGATATTCGGGAGTTTGTGAGCTTTACAGGGTGTAAAACCCTGAACGAGATGGTGGAGAAAGCCCGTGAGAGGGAGATGGAATTGGAGTCCTGCACGAAGCGGAAGACTGAGCAGGTACAGGCAGCAGGGGCTCGGGCTAAGAAGCCTAAGACCTCTGATTCATTAGGTAGGGGCCAGCAAGGTCGGGACCGGTGTGCCAAGTGCGGGAGGTTTCATAGTGGGACTTGTTGGACTGCCGGGATATCAGGATGTTACTCTTGTGGCCAGCAGGGACACATGAGTAAGGATTGTCCCAAGAAGGGATTGATATGTTTCCACTGCAACCATAATGGCCATAAAAAAGCCGATTGTCCGAGGTTGTAGGGAGGAGGAGGAGGATCAGTGGAGGCGCCGACGCCCTTCACTATGAGGATTACTGACGATTGCCCTGTCGGGGCGGAATCTCCAGTGGTGAAAAGTCATGCTTTTCAGCTGACTATCGAGGAGGCTCCGGCAGCACCAGACGTCGTGGCTAATATGTGTTTATTCTTCTCTATCTAGAGTTTGAAAATTGATTATACATATATATTATGTTTTGCATAGGGACCTTTTTGGTCAATGGTATGTCGGCTCATGTTTTGTTTGATTTAGGTGCTATCCGATCGTTCGTGTCTCTTGTGCTTAGCAAGAAGTTCCGAGACGTACCGCGGACTCTAGATACCCCGCTCAAGGTGGAGATTGCAGATGATCATACTGTGAGTGCTAGGACGGTATTTCAGGACTGTGTCCTGAATGTGCGTGGCGATAGGTTTTGCGTGGATTTAGTTCCTATACCGTTACAAGGACTGAAGGTGATCATTGGGATGGACTGGCTGGGGGCCAATGGGGCCATGATCGATTGTGAGCAACAATTGGTCCGGGTTCGAACCCCAACTGGGGGAGAGCTGGTTATTCATGGTGAGAGAGCCTTGCAGGGACCGACCCTCCATTTGGCTACGAGGGCAAGGAGGTTTCGACAACAAGGTTGCTCAGGATTTCTGCCTTATGTTTTGGATACGAGAGCAGAGGCCATATTGGATTTGGGCAGTGTGTCGGTTGTGCAGGAATTTTGGGACGTATTTCCTGAAGAATTGCCAGGAGTGCACCAGAGAGGCAAGTGGAGTTTTGTAGTAACTTGGTACCGGGTGCCGCCCCGATCGCGAAGGCACCATATCGGTTGACGTATTTCAGGAGCTGCTAGACCGTGGGTTCATACATCCGAGTAGTTCCCTGTGAGGTGCACCGATTTTCTTGTGAAAAAGAAAGATGGATCGCACAGGATGTGCATTGATTATAGGGAGCTGAACAAGCTGATGGTGAAGAACCGCTATCCTTTGTCAAGGATTGACGATTTATCTGATCAGCTTCACGGTGCATCTTGGTTCTCCAAGATTCATCTTCGGTCCGGGTATCATCAGATGAGGATTAGGGATGAGGATATACCGAAGATAGCTTTCAGGACTCGTCATGGGCATTATGAGTTTGTGGTGATGCACTTTGGGCTCACCAATTCCCCAATAATGTTTATGGATCTCATGAACCAGGTATGCAGACTGATGTTGGATCGGTCAGTGATCGTTTTTATTGATGATATCCTGGTTTACTGTAAAATAGAGAGCAACACGAGCAACACTTGGGAGAGGTGCTGGTGACTTTGAGGGCAGAGAAGCTTTATGCAAAGTTCTCCAAATGTGATTTCTAGCTGCTGGAAATGTAGTTTTTGGGGCATGTCATCAATCAAGAAGGTATTTCGGTTGACCCAGAGAAGGTGGAGGCTGTGATGCGATGGGAGGTACCAAGGAACGCCTTGGAGATTTGTAGCTTCTTAGGTTTAGCGTGTTACTATCAGAGATTTATCCAGGACTTCTCCAAGATTGCTACGCCATTAACCCATTTGACCAAGAAGAATGTGACTTTCCGGTGGGATGAGGATCAGCAGAGGGCTTTTGAGACTCTAAGGCAGAGGTTATGCGAGGCTCCAGTCCTATAACTGCCTGAGGGGTTGGATGATTTAGTGGTATATTGTGACGCATCAATTTCAAGGTTAGGTGGAGTATTGATGCAGCGGGGGCATGTGATTACTTATGCCCCGATGCAGTTGAAGCCTCACGAGGAAAATTACCCCACGCATGATTTAGAGCTTGGGGGCAATGGTGTTTGCCCTCAAGATTTGGAGGCATTATTCGTATGGGATGCGGTTTATTATCTATATCGATCACAAAAGTCTAAAGTATTTGATGGATCAGCTGAACCTTAATGTGCGGCAGAAGAGATGGTTGGATGTACTAAAGGATTATGATTGCAAGATCCTATATCATCCATGGAAGGCCAACGTGGTGGCCGATGCTTTGAGTCGCAAGGCGACGGGGTCCCCGATTAGGGACATTTATATGAGGATGACGGTGATTTCGCCTTTGTTAGATATGATTAGAGGGGATCCAGTTAAGGGGGTGAAGAAGGAGAACTGGAAAACAGAGAAAATTCGGGGTCAGTATCCTTTGTTTGTCAAGTATAGCAACGACCTTTTGACTTAGTGTAGCCGAGTGTGGGTACCATTGGCAGGGGGAGTGAAGCAAAGACTGTTAGAGGAGGTTCACAAGTCAAGTTTTCTATACATCCCGGTGCAACAAAAATGTATAGGGACTTGAGACTGAGTTATTGGTGGCCCTGCATGAAGCGGGAAATCATCTGGTTTGTGGAGCGGTGCATGACCTGCAGGAAGGTCAGGGCCGAGCATTAGTGGCCTCATGGCAAGGTTCTGCCGTTACCCATTCCCATGTGGAAGTGGCAAGAGATCACTATGGACTTCATTACGAAGCTACCGAGGACAACGAGGGGAGTAGATGTCATATGGGTCATCGTGGACAGACTGACGAAGAGTGCCCATTTCATTCCGATCTTCGAGAGTATATCCACAGAAAAGTTGGCAGACATCTATGTTCGAGAAGTGGTGGCTAGGCACAGGGTGCCAGTGTCGGTGGTTTCGGATAGGGATGTTCAGTTTACATCCAGGTTTTGTAAAACGTTCCATGAGGAACTGGGTACTCAGCTGCATTTAACCACGACATATCACCCTCAGACTGACGCTCAGAGTGAGAGAACGATCCAGACACTGGATGACATGTTGTGAGCGTGTGCGCTGGATTTTGGAGGGAGTTGGGATACGTACCTCCCACTGCCAAGTTTTCGTACAACAGCAATTATCATGCCAGTATCGACCGAGCTCCGTTCGAGATGTTATATGGACGAAGGTGCAGGACACCAGTGTGTTGGGACGAGGTTGGGCATCGAGTCTTGGGGAGCACGGAGGTGGTTCTCAAGACCACTGACTTGATTCAGCAGGTGCGTGAACGGTTGCGAGTCAAACAGAGCCATTAGAAAATCTATGCCGACCGACGACGCTTGGATCTTGCGTTTCAGGTGAGGGATTTTGTATTGTTGAAGGTGTCACCTTGGAAAGGGATTATCAGGTTTCATAAGAGGGGCAAGTTGGGGACTCGATTCATAGGCTCGTTTAGGATTATAGCCCGAGTGGGCAAAGTGGCATATCTTTTAGAGCTACCAGAGGAGCTTAGTCAAATTCACAACACCATCCATGTGTCTCAGCTTCAGAAGTGTGTTGCGGACGAGACCACGGTTGTTTCCTTGGACGACATTCAGGTGGATGGGAGCTTCAATTATGTCGAAAAGTCGGTCGTGATATTAGATAGGAAGACGAAGGGTCTTCACAACAAAGAATTAAAGTTGGTAAAGGTACAATGGCAGCACCGGAAGGGCTCCGAATGGACATGGGAGCCGGAGGAGATGATGCGGGAGCATTATCTTGATCTATTTTCAGCTACGGACTTCGATGACGAAGTCTAGTTCAAGTGGGGGAGATTTGTAACACTCCTAGTCAGGTATTAATTTTAAACCCTCAACATGTAACTAATTAGCTAATGGTTTCCTTTGGGTACGCTGGGCGTACCCAAGGGTACGCTTAGCGTACTAATATGGAAGGATCAAGAAAGAACTGTGTGTACGCGGGGTATACGTAGATGGTACGCGGGGTGTACGCAATAGAGGACCAAAACTATAATATGCGGTCTTGCCCCATATTTAAACACCTCTAAGGCTTTGGACCCAATCTTACTTTCCCCTAGAGCCTCACTTTCATCGCTCGTCACCTGAGAATCTTTGTGAGAAAGATTTTGAGCCTAAGGAGTGGGTTTTGTGGTCTTTGCAAAGTTCATTCAAGAAGAAGGAGATCCTAAGCAAGCTCGGAGTGGCTTGGAGTTTCAAGATTCTACACTTAGTTCACCTTAGAAGCCTTATGGAGGTATAAAGTCGGGACCTTTCCATCTTGTTCTTTAGATCTAGTTAGGGTTTCCATTTTGTCCCCTTTAGTTGGATCTAGACCTTCTCTTGGATGTGAAGTAACTCCAGAGACTTAGATGTCAAGATCTGAGCTTTGTAAGCATGCTAAGTGCATAACGTTACGAGCTTGGAGGGTGCTAAGACTCCATGCATGATTTAAGAGATCTTACGTAAGGTCTTAAAGTGACAAATGAGGTTTTGAGGTCCTTCATAGTATGCAAGGTCATAAATTTGCCAACTTTATGATCTAGGTTGTTAAAATGTGCTTAAATCTGATTTTGGGATGTTGAACCATCGAGTAATAAGAACTTAATGGAAAGAGTGCGTAATATGTTCCTATGCTGGGCGTAGCATAGAGAACGTCGCACGTAATGTGCAGAAGCGCGGTACGTTGCGCGTACCATGGTGGTATGCATGGCGTACACACCCCTAATGGACTTGGACTTGTTTTGGGCCCATAAGCATTTTGGGCTTTAATCTATCTTTGGGCCTGGCCATAATTCACGTTAATGAGCCAACTAACCAGTCTTGGGCCGAGTATTATAGTTAGGTCTTGATGGGTCATGTGGCCCATTAATAATTTTTAAACATGGACCTTGGGCCCATTAGCCAAGGAAGACTCTTCGGCCTTTAGGAAAGGACTTTGGGGTTGAGTTTTTAGTTTGGCCATGATCAAACTCTAATCATGGGTTAATATTATTATTTTTCAGCACCATTGGTTTTGGACTGTTAAGAGACCAGCTATTGTATTCAACAGTTGGAGGTGAGTCTTCTCACCATACCTATGGGTCTACGGCACCAAGGATGGCCTATTTTGTGATCATGTCATGTGTGTGTTATTCGTTTATGAACTGATATGTTATTGTTGGATTAGTGTCTAACTCCATAACTATTTTGGTATGTACTTGACCCGATTATGAGCATGGTCCTTTTGGGTTGCCTTCACCATAGCAATATGTAGGATGATTTAAGGAGAGAAAGGTTTAAATATGATTTATTAATATATTATGAGAATAATATATTAAAGGAGAAATCATATTGTTTAATTGATATTAGTCAAGAATTAATTAAGAATTAATTTTGTGGCTAAAAGAGATTAATTAAATTTAGGGGACTAGACTTCAATTATTGGATAATTGAGTTATTAGGCTAAGGAATGCTAGAGGAACAAGGGGTGAACGAAATTATGATGGGAGCCCATCATATTTTCGTCCATAGCCTTATCCAGAAGGTTCCATGGGCTGCTTAGAGTTTAAGCTATCCATTAGGGTTTTGACTGAAACCCTAGCAGCCCACACAAGTATATAAAGGACCCCTTAGGCCCCAAAAACGTGGGCAACTGATTCTCTATGGTTTCTAGTCGTTTTTGGGCAGCCTCCTTTGTTCTCTTCTTCATCCAAGTTGCATATGGTGTTTGTGACTCCATTAGAGGTGCAACACTTGAGGCACTAAGCTTTTGAAGCCAATCCAAGCAAGGAATTGATTGTTATTGCTATATAACAATCAAAGGTAATTCTATAAACTCTAATTCAGTTTATCATATGTTAGATCTAAGTTTGTTAATTGGATTCAAAGCATGTACAATAGAGAAACCGAGATCCAAGCATTAGGGTTTGTATTGTTCTTATGCATAAAACCCATCAGTGGTATCAGAGCCATGATTGGTTTCAATTGTATGTGATGCTTAACTGATTTGTTTGCTAAAAATCGAGTTTTTTTTGCCTTTGCCCGACTCAACTCGGCGAGTCAGTATCTGGACTCGGCGATTTGGCCCTACTCGGCGAGTCCAAATCTGACTCGGCAAGTCAGTGCGTTAGGCAGAGGGTATTTCGGGATTTAGCTGCTGTTTTGACTTGGATTTGATGCTTAAATTGTTTTATGAAGTTAAAATCTGAATTTTATCTTAATTATATGTTTATCCTTGCCAAAACAATAGATAATTTCAAATCTTTTAAATATTGGCTGTTTATGTGATAAATATGGGTTATTTAAAGTTATTTGGTAATTATCTAATGACTAAAAATAAGATTAGGTCAAATATAGATAATTATGAAATTAATTGTTTAATTTGAATTATTTGTTGTTTGATCCCTAATGTTTTGAAATGTTTCAAAACTTGCCCTCAAGTTTTGGAATTTAAAAGTAGATTAAAAGTTTAATTTTGAAATGTTAAATTCTAAAACCCTAGTAATTTGAAAAGTTTAAATCTCACCCTTATGGTTTTATTAATTAATTAAAGTGTATAATTAAAAGTGAATTGATAAACCCGTAATGTTTTGGTTTACATTTAATTAAATTAAAGGTATAATTGACTAAGTTAAACCAACTAGTATTTTAAAAGTGTAAAATACACCCTATACTATATATAACATCAAAATTCTAATATTATATATATATATATATATATATATATATATGAGTAAACAGTCAGTCTTACCGTTAGTAGGCCTCATTCACGAAGTTGGTCTATAAGGGGTGTTTAAGGAAATTGCCTATAAAATGGCGATTGAATGGGTATCCACTCTTACCCACCGCACTCTTGACTAGTGGAGGGTCCTTAGCCGAATGGGTAGGATAGGACAGAAACCTTCCATTATAAGTATAGTGAAGTACGAAGTAACTAAATGCTTTTTCAAATTCCCAAATCATAGTTACTTTAGGCAAAATGTGAAATCGTATGCTAACCCATGGAATTACACTTCGTACCCTTTTCAAACGTTAGTGGAGCGTGTGTGGTTAACCGGCACACTAATTTGGGGATGACATTGGTGGCGAAGGGTGGCTCGATGCTTATCATAGATCAATGGAGCATGTGTGGCTAACCGGCACATTGATTAGGTGATAGTAGCATTGAGTGCACCACGTGATTCGTATGGTTATTCACACCTTGTTTGTGATCCTCGGCATCCCAGTCACAAATAGTAGGGCATAATCGAGTGTAAACATGCCATTGAAAAGTTCAATGAATCTGAAAAGATCTAGGAGTTTCAATTCATTTAAAACTTAATCTTCCTTTTCGTTTTTCATGGTGGAAGTTGGTAAATCGTCATTTACCTACCTTCAAATATTCTGCAACTAGATTACGGCATCCCTCTTCTAGGTTGTTGAGTATTGTGTTGGATCCTAGCTTGATGTTTCATTTGGGTGTTGCATCAAGAATTCTAATCAACTTAACTTGAATTTTTCTCCCGTTTTGTAGATGTCTGACTCTAACCGTGGTATTCCCGAATCCCAAGGAAAAAGT
The DNA here is from genome assembly GCF_052625555.1 of Lactuca saligna. NCBI lineage: Eukaryota > Viridiplantae > Streptophyta > Magnoliopsida > Asterales > Asteraceae > Lactuca > Lactuca saligna. The sequence goes on from NC_136425.1 coordinate 104,652,848, forward strand.
GTTCCTAATGAAAGTGAAAGCTTGATTCAAATGAAGGATCATTGTGGACTAGCTTGATTTCACTTCCTCCTCTTCCTCCCGTTGTTCTCCCTAACCCTAATGATCGAAGATTTGAAAGGTTGAAGATCACCGAATCCCTATTGGAAATGGAACATCAAGATGGCAAACCCGTGTGTGCTCACATCCTAGTGATGAAATCACACATTGATAGGTTGATTATGTTGGGTGCATCTATCTCAAATAAGTTGGCTGTGGACTGGGTTCTTCAGTCACTCCCTAAATCATATGATAAGTTCATAAGAGAGTATTATATGATGAAACTTGACGCAACCCTCATTGACTTGACTTACATGATTATTGCTGTTGAATCAGAAATGATTTGGCGAAGTAATGGAGCATATTTGTCTGATAACTCAACCAACCATGCTTCCATGGACACCACCTGTTCCTGCTGCAAAGGGAAGGGGCAATGGATACGAAGCTACCCGAAGGACGTGAAGAATCTAAGAGATAGGAGAGTCGATAAGTATGGCTCTACTTCAGGTATAAAATCCGCTATCTAACTCCATTTAAATTCCTATTCTTTATTCATAATGTGATAAGATTACATTTGCATGTTTTGCAGGATTAGAGAAAAGAGAGGAAGTTTGATGGAAGAGCAAGATGAGTCTGATCACGAAGAAATGGATTTCGATCACATGAATTCGAAGATCAGATTTTGAGCTTAGGAAGTTATGATAGATTTGTTAGGAGTATATGATTACATAGTTTTTCATTTGAATTTTGCATTGTAAGGACATGTTTTCCGCTATTTTTATGAATGAAATAAATTTTGGTTTTTTATCTTATTTGGTTATCCATGCAATGAAATATATAAAAAAAATTGATGTTTGTGTACTTCTATTATTAGCAAAATGGATTTGATTCTTAATTATGTTATTTGTGGAAATGTCAAAAGTTTACAAAATAGGGAGAGTTTCTCATCGCCCAAGTTTCAATTAGACAGAAACTTGGAATCATGCAATGTGTATTGTATGATGAATGAAAAACTTTCACATTTGGGAAACTTAGACTAATTCTTTGACAAAGTGTCAATTAGAGGACTAGGAGATCAAGTACACTAGGTTGTGCGTTGATCAAGTCCACTACAAGAGTCACAAAGATATTCGTCATGATTTACTAAAAGCTTAGTAAATATGATTATACTTATAAGATTAAGTGTAATTCTGAGTTGATTGAAAAAGTTTCAATGAATAGTAGAACGAATAAAGAAGAATCAAGTAGGCAGAAAGATAAAAGTTTCTCTATTCTAAAAAGATGGGAGAGTAATTTTTATTGTGTTTTATGATAAGTCTTAATGATTAAGAACCATGTCTCAATTGATCCTCTAAGTGAGTCTTAGTGCAATTGCATGTCTAAGAAGAGGAATTGAGAATTGTAGAAATGGTTAAATCAAGAAGTCAATCATACTTCGTTCCAATATCAAGTCTTAGAGTCAAGATTGTGACATTGAGTGAAAAGTTTTAAGTAGGTTTATAACACTCATCAAATGTGGAAATTGGAAAAGTTTTCTTATTCTTACACATTTGAAATTGGTAAGTTGTATTGTCTTGGGTAAGACAAAGACCAACTAGGACCAATTATGTGAAGTGTTTTGTCTTGATAGGAATTACACTAACTCTTGAGTATTTGGTTTGTCAAGAAATGTTTCTTGACAAGAGAATCTTATATGTCAAGGAGTCAGTGGGAGTCTAAATGGTCTTGAAAGGTTTCAAGAACAAATCAAGAATATACCTTATCAATCATCACTAGCACACGACTTGAGGTTTACAACCTGTCGTGCTGACATTATTTTGTTTCTGTGCCATTCCAATTGAATTAATTGTGTATGTGAGTTCTATGAGTTCTCATTTGAATGCATACTAAAGCCTTAGTCGATGGAAAGTACATTGATATGTAAGGACAAGTTACTAAACTACTTGGAGACATGGTGGGCACTCGTGTTACCATAGGGCAAGAAATCAAGATTAAGAAAGTTCAGTCCATATGAGTTTGGATTTGTCGCAAACCTTGGTTTTGGCAAATTCACATGGATAGGAACTCATACACCATAAAATCTAAGTGTCATAAGATTCCCTCCTTCATGAAAATGACTTTGAGGAAATTCTTTCACTAAGAGAGATTTTAAGAAGATAGCGATTGTGAAAATTGTACTCTTAAATTCGATTATGGTTACGGCATCCCTTTCCATAGTTCAAATTGTGAGATTTGGCAATTAGTTTGAACATTTGGAACTTAGTAACATAAGTTCTAAATTGTTTAAGCACACATATGAGCTATCTAAGGAAAAGGTGTATAAGTTTAAGAAGCTTAGATAAAGGCTTATCGAAGCATCTGGTATTAAAAATATGAATTTCAGAAATTCAATAGGCATTGTTTTTCTGGAAGCTCATTTGTTTTCTGAATACATGTCAAAGCTAGTGGGAGCATAAGTGTTATGCTTGTATGATAATAATCATCATGATAGTGGGAGCATAAGTGTTATGATTGTATGATTATTATGGCGAGTATTGCAAGTTAGCAATATTAATTATAGAAAAACAAAGATTCAAATTTGCAAAGTTGCATGGGTTGAAAAAATTGTTTTTTCTATAATTAAGGGAGAGAATATTATACTCTGTTTTCAAAATCTAAAGCTTAGATTAAGAAATTTTAATATTTTTCAGTCAAAGGATACATTGTGTGTTCTTAAAATTCGATTATGATTACGGCATCCCTCTTCATAGTTCGAATTGTGAGAACATGACACATAAAATATTATGGCAAAAGATTGGTAAAGTATCATATTTTTATGTAATACATTATGCATCATGTCCTATACACTTCGGGTATAGGATCGATTGCAAATGCTATAATATTTACCATTCTAAAATTTTTTCCAAATGTCTAGCGCATTAAGAGGGAAAAAGGACTAGAATTTGTTTTAACTAAAATAATTAAACAACTATCAAAGGACAATCCAAAGTTCTCTAAGGATTGGTTGCTTGTGAGTAGTTGGGAGTATGGTATTGGATGGACCATATCGACATTATTATGAATAGATAAGATTCTATTAAGAATGAGTTGTCATATTTCCATATTGGGAGTTGGATATTGAGATTCTGTGTCTAGATTAGAAAACTTTATGCATGAAGGATGTTCAAAGGAATGTACTTTGAATGTGAGACTTCAAGTCTATGGAATTGTCTTGTAACAATTTCTAAGAAAGTACTTTGTAATTTCATTGGCCAAGTTTTGGTGACTTTGTGCTATGACTTTACGAAATGATCGTTGCGTAAAATGTTAGAATCTAGCATATTCTAATAGTAGCAAAGAACCTTGTGTTCTTACACTAATGATAAGGAATGGGAATTGTGAAATGAGCATCATTGGAAAAGTTTTCAGGTGATCTATTTCTCAAAGCATGGACCATAGGAAAAAAAGTGTGGATGTTTAGAGCATGGGACAATTGTGGTTGTAATTCAAGTAATAAGTTGATTATCCGAAACATTAAATGGTAAATAATGAGTAATCAATATGGTGGATAAATAGAAGTGTTTTATTTACTCTCACAAGTTTGGGGCCATATAGGATTAAGTATTATTATTATGTTTCAGTTTGCATGTTTTGACTTCCAGAATAACTAGGTTATTCAAGCATCCACAGTCGGTCATACGTTGGGACTAGGTATGAAGAAAGATTGTCATGAATCTGTCTGTAGATTGTCTGAAGTGTTTAGACATGGCACAAATTTGCTGTAGAGTTCATGAGTACTTTGATAAGATTAGAGTATTGGATTAAACCCACGCTCACTTGGATCACTTCATGGATTTTATCCCAAGTGATTAGTGAGACGATAATATTGTATATTCTTGAAACTGAGACGTGTGAGTTGTTATTTGTTGGTCGGTTGCACATTGATAATAAGTAAATGCACCAGTAACTTGGTGTTATAAAACTTATTGTTGTGTGTGATTCGATCAGTGAATGCAAGCAAGCATATGAGTCAAAGTTTATCCATTCCTTTTACCCAAAGTAGGATAAAAGCGATATATGTGGGCCTCTCGATGATTTAGTGATGATACCTAAGCGCTTGGCCAAGCCGGGACTAGGTTGAGGTGTTCAATTGTAGTCTGTCATCAGTCGTCATAAATAAGAAGTCGGGAAACAGTTTAGAGAGAATGATTAAAATTCATGTCTTTTGTCTATACGATATCTTGAGAATGGAGGAATATATAATCCCTTATCTAGAGGACACGCTATCTGATAAGATCAGAGTTGACAGCGGCTTTTGAAAGCTACGATTGCTGATCAGGTTCTGAAGTCATATGGAAAACAGTTATTAGACTTATCCAAGTGGGAGACTGTTAGATTAGTGTCTAAGTCCATAACTATTTTGGTATGTACTTGACCCGATTATGAGCATGGTCCTTTTGGGTTGCCTTCACCATAGCAATATGTAGGATGATTTAAGGAGAGAAATGTTTAAATATGATTTATTAACATATTATGAGAATAATATATTAAAGGAGAAATCATATTGTTTAATTAATATTAGTCAAGAATTAATTAAGAATTAATTTTGTGGCTAAAAGAGATTAATTAAATTTAGGGGACTAGACTTCAATTATTGGATAATTGAGTTATTAGGCTAAGGAATGCTAGAGGAACAAGGGGTGAACGAAATTATGATGGGAGCCCATCATATTTTCATCCATAGCCTTATCCAGAAGGTTCCATGGGCTGCTTAGAGTTTAAGTTGTCCATTAGGATTTTGACTGAAACCCTAGCAGCCGACACAAGTATATAAAGGACCCCTTAGGCCCCAAAAACGTGGACAACTGATTATCTAGGGTTTCTAGTCGTTTTTGGGCAGCCTCCTTTCTTCTCCTCTTCATCCACATTGCATATGGTGTTTGTGACTCCATTAGAGGTGCAGCACTTGAGGCACTAAGCTTTTGAAGCCAATCCAAGCAAGGAATTGATTGTTATTGCTATATAACAATCAAAGGTAATTCTATAAACTCTAATTCAATTTAGAATATGTTAGATCTAAGTTTGTTAGTCTTGGATTTAAATCATGTACAATACAGAAACCTAGATCCAAGCATTAGGGTTTGTATGAGCACATAAGATTGTTCTTATGCATAAAACCCATTAGTTATGTGATATTATGTTGGTGTGGAAGACCCCGGGGGGAGCCCATGGCATTAGATATAAGATCATATGGGGTAGTCCATGCCATTCCTAGGTAAAGACCATGTGGGGTAGCCCATGATATTGGATGTAAGACCATATGGGGTAGGCCATGGTAGTCCTAGGTAAAGACCATGTAGGGTAGCCCATGACATTCGTGATGGATTATATTGCATGGTTTTTGTGGCATGTTATAGCTTTATTAGCTAGCACGATATGTGTATGTGAATGTGTGTGGTATGCTCTGGGAAACCTACTAAGCATTTCGCTTACAGGTTGTTTATTTGTTGCAAGTACTTCTGACCCTAAGGGCAAGGGCAATGCGTGATGATGTGGCGCGCACTCTATATCTCTTTTAATGTATTTAGGACCCTCTGATGTTTTAAAAAGAAACAATGAAGTAATGAATGTTATTTTGAAAACATGTGTTTGGAAAACTATGGTTTATGAGGTTGCTTTTGATTAACTTAAAAATGAAAAAATTTCTTTGTAAAATTAGGTCGTTACATTTTAGTCCAAAATTCAAGTTCTTATCTACATGTTACTATTTTCGTGTAACTTTCAAAGTCTTTTGATTTTTACCACTTAGTTTTGATACAAACTTCAAGTTTTCTTAACGACCAACTATCCAATCTTGTAATATCTATATGAAATTGTCATTTTATTTGTGTATGTATCTATATTATTATATGCATATTTATTATTGTGGTGGAGTGGGGTAAGCTTTATAATTATTACAAAGTTGAATCACTATGTTATTTTGTAAGTTTGATGGCTTACATAACGATTTTTGATAGATATTAGTGGATAACATCTTATAATTATATCTTGGTCTTTTGATAAAAACATGAAGAATGAAATTGAATCCCTAAGACATGTTTAACTTTCAAATTGCAAAAAAAATTATTTTTCTATAATTAATGTCTTATATACCATTCAATTAAGACAAAATAATGAAATTTTTGTGGATCTAAATTGTCATGATTGGAATAATAATAATATGTAATTTATTTTCGACTTAATGACGATGTTTATTTTTTTATCTAAGATAAATATAAAAGCTTAATTGGTTAACACTTTAAGTGAGAGGATGGTGATAATCCATTACCATTAAGATCTCATTTTCTTACGTTGCTACATTTTAACCAAAATCATTTGTTTTTTTTTATTATTTTATAAATATTACATATTCTCCATCAGATCATTTCGCATTTAAGTTCAAGGACCACAAATCATGAAGAACTTGGTATGATAAAAGAAATGTTCGACTCTCTTACTTTTAAAGCTATAATGACCAATGTATATAACCGTCTGTTGGATGGCAACAGATGGAGGCAAACTTGTATACTAGGTTCGTGATAACTAGACTAACAAGAGATCACTAAAGCTTTGTTACCGGTAAATCTATGATTATGTAAAATAAGACAATTATAAATGGAATGTACATGTTATCTACATATGTTTGTTTCTTAAACATGAGTAACAGATGTTATTAAAGTCGGTTATTCATTCTGAAATTTAGTTTTTGGAACAGATGGTGTTTGAGGTGTTTTTTTTTCTTTTTTTTTTTTTTTGTGATAAAAAAAGTAGCCATTGGCTCAAATTCTATTATAGATAAGGAGCCAAGTCTTTGTTGCATGGGTTTCAAAGGAAGCCATAGTAGGCACAATTAAGAACCTTAATTTGACAAAGAAAAAGGGAATTCTGAAAAGAAAAAAAATACTATTCTTATTATGAACCTTAATTTGACCTCAAATTTTTTTTAAGGGAATTACCTGGAAGTGGTAGTAGTGTTTCCTAGGAGACTATGCTGATTGTTTTACTAATTACGTTTTAGGAGACAAAGTGGTAAATGATATCTTTAATTTTTTATTCAACTCTTATAGAAAAGAAGTATGTATGGACTAGGCCACCAATATACATGGGGTTTCAGGTGCTATGATTTTTGTTATTCAATACTTCCGATTAGGTCTCATTAATCCATACCTCTTTACTACTTAATAGTACCCCTTTAATAATTAGCTTTTAATCATTAGCTAATGATGACATGTTTTTTATTAATTATGATTACTTTTAATATATATATATATATATATATATATATATATATATATATATATATATATATATATATGAATAATTAATATTTATAATTAATAGTTCTTTTAATCAAGTATTTTATAAGCAACGATCCATTTAAAATTTAATCTAATATCGTCGCAATTAATTTAGACATCGTATCTGAAATTTAAGCAACGACCCATTTAAAATTTCATCTACAGACGTCGTATCTGAAATATCAAGTTTCCTCCAAAAGATATCTATTGAATCCAAAGGTATATTTTCACCTGCATTGAAATATAAATTAATTATTTATCTAACATTTAAAAATCTATATGTATGTTTTAGTTGAACATACAAACCTGAAATCGAGTAGAAAGAAAGCATGCAAGCACATGGTAACCCACAACTGTTACGTAGTTTGCAACCACAATTTGAAGAGTCTAACATCAAATCACCCAACCATTGGATCTCTCATAATATTATATCTAAAGCTTCGTTTGAAACATGGCCCCGCAACAATTGGAAACACAACAAGTTGTAGTGATTGTAGCGAACAGTCAAGCTATTTTCAAAGCTTTCTTTGATCGAAGTTAGTTGTGATTGAACGACTTGATTCATCCGTTGCACAAACTTATCGAGATTAGAATTTGCAGAGTTCAAAAAAAATTTTAACTTTGAATGTTGACTCTCGGCTCTATTGGTGGTGTGGTTTCCAAAATTGAGATGTTGATCAACCCAGACAGATACAAACATTTCCCTATACTTGCTTAACCATGTATCATCTATGTATCTCATAACACATGTGAAGTAAAATAAATTAACAAATAAGTACATAAACAATAATATGAAAGTTATGATTTAGAAAAATAGTTAATAAAAACAAGGATACGTGGATATTTTATCAACATTGATTGAAGTCGTTGGTAGTTGGCCGTGTATGCCATCAATGTCGGAGACCCAACTAGTAAATTCCATAGTATTCCAAAAGAGCCACGGTCGTCATCCAACGTGATAATTTTGCTGGAAATTTTTAAAATGTTTTGCTCGATATGCCATCTACAAAGTTGTCGTGTCGCATCCGGAAACACTGTTTCACATGCATTGATGAGTGCCAACTCTCTATCTGTGATTATTACACGTGGGTGCATACACTTATCGAGTGTTGACTTTACACAGTTTAACACCCAAGTATAGTTGGCCTCCTTTTCTCTATGTATAAAGGCAAAACCTACAGAGAATGTTTTTCGAGTTGAGGTCACACCAACAATTTCTACAAGCGGCTTATTATATTTGTTCGTTTTGTAAGTGGCATCTATCATCAACACATGTGGAAATGCACGCCATATCTTCCAAGACGTTGGATGAACGAAAAACAGATTCTCCAACTCATTTGAATCGCCTGTAGTAAACTCATATAAATAATTATTGGTGTGCAAAATGGACATAAGAACCTACATTGGAGTTTTTCCTGCTTGCTCTTGTCTGCGAATCTTTTGTTGTGCGTTATATATCGTTTGAATTACCGATACATTATTTTCGTTTTGCCCCTTCAAGGTTGATAGAATATCACGTGGCGGCAAGTTCTTTCTTGTTAGATCTTCCACCAATCGAGTCTCGTCAACAGATAATCGTCTTACAAACGGATGACCCTCCATATGTTGTGCAGGTGGATGATTATGATCATCACATATCACCCTCAGCATCCATTTATTATGTTCTTTCGAATACTTTCCTCCTAGTTCAAATTTACAATTAGTCTTTCTGGTTCCAGATGCTCTAACCGTGTTAGTAGCTTTATATTCACCCCCATAATCACACATAAGTACGATTTTATACACAAAGTTGTTGGCATACGCCTTTGATCTTTTGTTGACAATTACATATCCTAGAGAACGTGATTTGTTTTGTGTCCACTCAAACAATTCCTTACGAGACTTGAACATCTAAAATTGAATTTTACGTGTTATGGTTTATATGAAAAATATAAAATGTTATAATGTAGTATAAGTATGTAACATGTTTCATGGAAAATGCCGAATTTTTGATAGAAGTATCTTCATCTCGAGCAAATATGTTGATACCAAATAACTTAAACATCACTATATACTAAATAAAAGCATCAAACAATATAATATTCTTAAAATTAAAAAAAAAATGTATTAACGAAAATTAAATATGTACAATTTAGAAAATTTACATAAACTATATTAAACCTTTTTTTGATAAAAAAAAATTTTTAAAAAAAAAAAAAAAAAAAAAAAAGATATGTAACAACTATAAAAAATTATTATAAAATTTGATGAAAAAAAAACTATTATAAAATTTGGTGTTACGTTAAATTATAAAAGGTATAAAGCTCTTCGAAATAGGTTGTTTATTTTGATATGTTTATGTCAAATCGATATGTTTATTTTGATTTGCATGTTTTATCTATTAAGTTTTAAGTTGCATAAATAAATATAGACAACAATTATTAAAGGTATATATTTAAAGGGTTGAAATTGAAATACTTCTAAAAAGATAGGTTGTAAACGTAAAGTTATAGGATATAAATTGCTTACTTTGTCTTTTAACGTAGCAATACACCCGCCGCAAATTGCCAGAAGCAACCAAAAAGTGACTTTTGGTGATTTCCCTTGATATCATACAATGTCCGGCGAGTTTTTTTTGCATCTCCTTCTTTTGTTCTTTTTCCGACGATGATGGCAAGGTTTCAGGTGACAATTCAGCCTCTAGATGAGAGATACGTGACGATTCCGTCGACTTCAGCTATATGTCACTAGGTGATTTCCGTCGAGTTTCCTTTAATTTCTCTTCTTCTCGTTCTTTGTCCCACGGTGATGGCGGTCGTTCAGGTGATGATTCATCCGCCAGATGAGAGGGAGGCAACGATTCCGTCGAGTTCAGGTGGTCATGGTGACGTTTCAGACTATTTCCGGCGGTTTATCACGCTTTAGGCGACGATTTCTGGTGACGTTTTAGATTTCTCGTTCTTTTCGGTCGCTATTTTCTTTTTCACGTTCCTCCCCTCTTCTCCGGCGACGCCAGCACGGTTAATGGTGGCAGTATATCACCGGCGGTGGTGGTGGTTGAAGATAATGGTTCCGGGAAGCTATTAGATTTTAAGAGATTTGTTTATTAGTTAGGATTATTAGTTAATCATTTTTATTGCACTTGTTTATATACATGTATGGTGTCTTATTGTTTGATTAAGCCTCATTTATCCATACTCCTTCACTACTTAATACTACCCCTTTAATAATTAGTTTTTAATCATTAGCTAACGATGACATGTTTTTTATTAATTATGATTACTTTTAATAATTATATATATATATATATATATATATATATATACATTAATATATGAATAATTAATATTTATAATTAATAGTTTTTTTAATCAAGTATTTTATAAGCAACGACCCCATTTAAAATTTAATCTAAATGGTTTTGTATACAAACTTTTCAACATTAAATATATTTAGTATATTATTTTAAAAAAATTATTTTAAACATTTTAAACAAACTGTAACTAAATAACTTACTTATAAATACTAAATTTGACTCTTACCTGTAGCATAACATATTATTTTTTACTTCAAAAAATAATAAAGATACTACAAAATAAATGATAAATTTAATTTTGAACATAAAGCTTAGTTTCATATGATAATAATACAAACTAATTAATCGTGAACATACATTTGCAACAAAAACTAGGAAATAAATGTTTAAAAATATTTAATTTATAAAAATATCATTTTAAGTTTTAAGTTTTAACCCAATTGTATTGTATCAACTTAAATAGAGGTTCAAAAATGAAATTTTGACGCAACAAATAATAAAAAAATCAAATACATTCGCACTTAATCTTCAATATGTATCCAAGGTGTTTCAGAAGTACGAGACCTAAGTTGATTGAATAAATCAAAACGCGGCCAATACATAGTTTGCCATGTAGATGCAGACGCACTTTTATGGGCGTTCCAATAACCTATGGTAGGCGGCATTGGGTAATTTCCTTTCACAAACACCGACATATAATGGATACTGTTTACAAGAGCCAACGTAATGGCTCGGTGGGGTTGGAACTCTTCAGGACCTCTCCAAAGAGGGAAGCATGTCGTATTTTGTTCGTAGCTTAAACAATGAACGATCACGCCAAACTTGTTGGCAATCAAGTAACCACTCAAAGGCATATGACTGATATACCTCATTGAACCCGTCAGTAAAAACCCTTTGGTATGTGTAATATTGACTCTCTAACTCTTCAAGCAATTGTTTTCGAATATAAAATCACTGGTCTTCATTATACCCCAAACAAACAGCTATTGCTCGAAACCCACAATTTCCATCACCTTCTACATCATGTATATCGTCGATGTAATCATGAAATATATCTGGAATAGCATTCATTCGGAATGGATAATGCCTTTGGGGGTTCATCATTTAAGTTAATTATGAAATATGTTTGTAGATTAAATTTTAAATGGGTCGTTGCTTATATATTAGATTAAATTTTAAATGGGTCGTTGCTTATCGTCGCAGTTAGATTAAATTTATAATTAATGTCTTATATACCTTTTGATTGTTTGTTAAAGTTTTCTTTAAATTTATTCACTACATCATCGCAATTAATATCGTCGTTTGCTACAGACGTCGTATCTGAAATATCAAGTTTCCTCCAAAAGATATCTATTGAATCCAAAGGTATATTTTCACCTACATTGAAATATAAATTAATTATTTATCTAACATTTAAAAATCTATATGTATGTTTTAGTTGAACATACAAACCTGAAATCGAGTAGAAAGAAAGCATGCAAGCACATGGTAACCCACAACTGTTACGTAGTTTGCAACCACAATTTAAGGAGTCTAACATCAAATCACCCAACCATTGGATCTCTCCTAATATTATATCTAAAGCTTCGTTTGAAACATGGCCCCGCAACAATTGGAAACACAACAAGTTGTAGTGATTGTAGCGAACAGTCAAGCTATTTTCAAAGCTTTCTTTGATCGAAGTTAGTTATGATTGAACGACTTGATTCATCCGTTGCACAAACTTATCGAGATTAGAATTTGCAGAGTTCAAAAAAAAATTTAACTTTGAATGTTGACTCTCGGCTCTATTGGTGGTGTGGTTTCCAAAATTGAGATGTTGATCAACCCAGACAGATACAAACATTTCCCTATACTTGCTTAACCATGTATCATCTATGTACCTCATAACACATGTGAAGTAAAATAAATTAACAAATAAGTACATAAACAATAATATGAAAGTTATGATTTAGAAAAATAGTTACTAAAAACAAGGATACCTAGATATTTTATCTACATTGAATGAAGTCGTTGGTAGTTGGCCGTGTATGCCATCAATGTCGGAGACCCAACTAGTAAATTCCATAGTATTCCAAAAGAGCCACGGTCGTCATCCAACGTGATAATTTTGCTGGAAATTTTTAAAATGTTTTGCTCGATATGCCATCTACAAAGTTGTCGTGTCGCATCCGGAAACACTGTTTCATATGCATTGATGAGTGCCAACTCTCTATCTGTGATTATTACACGTGGGTGCATACACTTATCGAGTGTTGACTTTACACAGTTTAACACCCAAGTATAGTTGGCCTCCTTTTCTCTATGTATAAAGGCAAAACCTACAGAGAATGTTTTTCGAGTTGAGGTCACACCAACAATTTCTACAAGCGGCTTATTATATTTGTTCGTTTTGTAAGTGGCATCTATCATCAACACATGTGGAAATGCACGCCATATCTTCCAAGACGTTGGATGAACGAAAAACAGATTCTCCAACTCATTTGAATCGCCTGTAGTAAACTCATATAAATAATTATTGGTGTGCAAAATGGACATAAGAACCTACATTGGAGTTTTTCCTGCTTGCTCTTGTCTGCGAATCTTTTGTTGTGCGTTATATATCGTTTGAATTACCGATACATTATTTTCGTTTTGCCCCTTCAAGGTTGACAGAATATCACGTGGCGGCAAGTTCTTTCTTGTTAGATCTTCCACCAATCGAGTCTCGTCAACAGATAATCGTCTTACAAACGGATGACCCTCCATATGTTGTGCAGGTGGATGATTATGATCATCACATATCACCCTCAGCATCCATTTATTATGTTCTTTCGAATACTTTCCTCCTAGTTCAAATTTACAATTAGTCTTTCTGGTTCCAGATGCTCTAACCGTGTTAGTAGCTTTATATTCACCCCCATAATCACACATAAGTACGATTTTATACACAAAGTTGTTGGCATACGCCTTTGATCTTTTGTTGACAATTACATATCCTAGAGAACGTGCTTTGTTTTGTGTCCACTCAAACAATTCCTTACGAGACTTGAACATCTAAAATTGAATTTTACGTGTTATGGTTTATATGAAAAATATAAAATGTTATAATGTAGTATAAGTATGTAACATGTTTCGTGGAAAATGCCGAATTTTTGATAGAAGTATCTTCATCTCGAGCAAATATGTTGATTCCAAATAACTTAAACATCACTATATACTAAAAAAAAGCATCAAACAATATAATATTCTTAAAATTAAAAAAAAATGTATTAAAGAAAATTAAATATGTACAATTTAGAAAATTTACATAAACTATATTAAACCTTTTTTTGATAAAAAAAAATAGATAGTATTTTGTTACAATAAATAAATATATGTAACAACTATAAAAAATTATTATAAAATTTGATGAAAAATAACTATTATAAAATTTGGTGTTACGTTAAATTATAAAAGGTATAAAACTTTTCAAAATAGGTTGTTTATTTTGATATGTTTATGTCAAATCGATATGTTTATTTTGATTTGGATGTTTTATATATTAAGTTTTAAGTTGCATATATAAATATATACAATAATTATTAAAGGTATATATTTAAAGGGTTGAAATTGAAATACTTCTAAAAAGATAGGTTGTAAACGTAAAGTTATAGGATATAAATTGCTTACTTTGTCTTTTAACGTAGCAATACACCTGCCGCAAATTGACAGAAGCAACCAAAAAGTGACTTTTGGTGATTTCCCTTGATATCATACAATGTCCGGCGAGTTTTTTTTGCATCTCCTTCTTTTGTTCTTTTTCCGACGATGATGGCAAGGTTTCAGGTGACAATTCAGCCTCTAGATGAGAGATATGTGACGATTCCGTCGACTTCAGCTGTATGTCACTAGGTGATTTCCGTCGAGTTTCCTTTAATTTCTCTTCTTCTCGTTCTTTGTCCCACGGTGATGGCGGTCGTTCAGGTGATGATTCATCCGCCAGGTGAGAGGGAGGCAACGATTCCGTCGAGTTCAGGTGGTCATGGTGACGTTTCAGACTATTTCCGGCGGTTTATCACGCTTTAGGCGACGATTTCCGGTGACGTTTTAGATTTCTCGTTCTTTTCGGTCGCTATTTTCTTTTTCACGTTCCTCCCCTCTTCTCCGGCGACGCTAGCACGGTTAATGGTGGCAGTATATCACCGGCGGTGGCGGTGGTTGAAGATAATGGTTCCGGGAAGCTATTAGATTTTAACAGATTTGTTTATTAGTTAGGATTATTAGTTAATCATTTTTATTGCACTTGTTTATATACATGTATGGTGTATTATTGTTTGATTAAGTGGAAAAATGATCTTCAATTTACTATGTAATTGTTGGTTGTTGTTGGTTGCAGTATATAAATTGTTTTAATTTACGAAATATTGAACACGCTTTTCAAAGATGAAGTTGCAGTCTTCCATAAAAAAAATCTTAAATTACACAGTGGGTTGTCTTGTATGAAAGAATGTATATGTATTGGTTAATGACTCTGAAATTCTAAAAAAGCTGCAATTCAAAAAATCAACTACCTAAAAAGTTATGATTACCCTGAGTATGAAGATATAATCAAGGGTATTAATAACAACTCCCTTCCGATTATGAATGTAATAATCGGTCTTGTACATGTAATTAGATAGGTTCCTATGTTTAGAGTAGGTATTAGAGAAGAGTGACATGAAATTACAGTAGCATGAAATGACGTATGCTCTGTCATTTTCTTATGTTGCAAAAAAATATGGTTATCTTCATAATTTTTTGTAATTATATTTCTTGTATTTGACTAATTTTTAAGTATACATATGGAAATATATTGTTATTTCATGCATTTAATTAACAATATATATTTGATAAAAAAAATCCCAATTATAACAAAATATTTTAATCTTTAATTATAACTGTATAGTAATTTATTTTTCATGATTCAAACAAGTGATGAACTAAAATCTTTGGTGACTTGAATTTAAGGCTAAATGACAAATATCACTCTTCTTTCATATGTTTGGGTATTATAGCAAAATATTTTCATACCGCTACATTGTTGTTTTCCATTTATATATAAGTCCCTAGGAAGTTCACAAGCTATTTAAAAACAAGCGAAGGAACAAGTTCACAAGTTATTTGAAATTTCAAAATGAAGTAATTTCATTTGATTGTGAGTTTATCGAGAATCGGTTGATAAGTACTTGAGACACTTTAAGCAACACTAAATATATCTGGACCATGTATGTGGTTTTATGAGATAAAATCAAGTATATATATATATATATATATATATATATATATATATATATATATATATATATATATATATATATATATATATATATATATATATATATATATATATATATATATATATTATCATTCTATCGAGAAAGCATGTCAATTAACGTAAGCGTATTGAGCAACGACAAACATTTCATTGTCAAAATGTAATAATTTTTCCTGTGGTTAATATCACCTATCATTTTGGTTAATTTTTGGTTTGTTTAATAATAAATTAACAATAATCATTAGTCTTATTTTTTATTTAATCAAAAAATCTACATAAAGCTTGGGGAATTGTGTGGTAGATGATGCATCATTGCCACCTTGGCAGCAAACATCGTCCCTTCCCTGCAGTTTGGGTGCGGTCTTGACTACAGTACGGTATATTTTAGCCCTACAGTTTGGGTGCGGTCTTGACTACAGTACGATATATTTTAGCCCTGCAGTTTGGGTGCGATCTTGACTACAGTACGGTATATTTTAACCGCACATTTGTCTCTCTCTCAATTATTTTTATTTAGAAAACTAATTTTTTTTTTATATTAAAACCAATTCCTTTAACATTTATTTCCAGCAAATATGTATTTAATTTTCTTTTTCTCAATTTAGCTCTTTTCTCTCCCCTCCGTATCTTCCTTTCTATTTTTTTTTTTTACTTCTTTTTCTTTTCATTTCAAGATAATAATAAATTTGTCAATAATAATGAACTATTTTTATTATATAAACTATGAAGTATGGTTGCAGGGCCGGCCCTAAGGGTGTGCAAGGTGTGCATCCGCACAGGGTCTCGGAAAAAATAGGGCCCGAATTTAAAAAAATTATATAGTTATAAGTATGTATATGTATCGTTTTGTTCAGAAGAAAATCAAAAATGTAAGTCAGCTTAGCCGGTAAAACCACATTCCTAAAGCGTGCTTGTTGTTGTTTGATGTGGGTTCGATCCCTGCCGTTTTCATATTTTCAATGAGATCAATTTTTTTTTTATTTAAATAAATAGAAAAAAGTTATATATCAACCCCTCAAATTTAGTAGTTAATTCTATTTAATAAATCAATTTCCTTAACTTACAAGTTTGGCCTTCCAAATTTTTATAATTTCACATTTTGAGTAATTTAAAAAATTTGTTTTTCATTTTTTAAATAAATAGAAGTTACATATCAACCCTTCAAATTTAGTAGTTAATTCCATTTAATAAATCAACTTTCATAACTTACAAGTTTGGCCTTCCAAACTTTTATAATTTCACATTTTGAGTAATTTAACAATTTTGTTTTTACTTGTACAATTTCATTGTGACCTTTAGATTTATATATATATATATATAAAATTATTTTTATATAAATTGTTTTTAATGTTTTTTTTTTCGTGTTAACCTTTATATATATATATATATATATATATATATATATATATATATATATATATATATATATATATATATATATATATATATATAAACTTACTTTTAGGGGCCTTTTTTCCGTGTTTGCACCGAGCCTAAGATAACTCAGGACCGGCCCTGTATGTTTGTATGATAATATGAGTAATGTTTTTTATTTTGAGGTAATGATATGCTATGTTTTTATTAAAATTAAAGTTTTTAATAAATTAAATTGTTAAAAAAAATATGACACGACTTCTTTAAGTGTTATAGAAAGGAATCATATTTTTGTTGTAAAATATGATCTGGCATTTATGATGTATTGAAGGGATTGTAGTTTAAATGACACAATTTCTTCTAAAAAAATAATAAGTAAATAGAAAATTAAAAAAAAAAAAAGTTATGAAAATGATGGCATGCTATTCTTGAACCCTTTTTACTTCCACCATTAACATTCTTTCAAAAATACGGAACTTCATGATATGAAACAAGAGAACTTGCATCATGATGATTTAAACTTAAACGGGTAAATTCAATGTTTACAGATATATTTTGGATTTACGAATAATATTATGCTTCCATAATTCTATTGGTTTAATTTAATTTAAGATTATCAATTATCATCTTTTTTTTCCCTGCCCATTCTAACAAATATAATTAGACTAAGACTCCTATATTATATGGGTTAAATTAAAATAATATATATAAAAGTCAAAATATTTAAAAACTTTGAATTTATAAGAAAATAAGAAAAATAATGAATTATTATAATGAAAATGTTTTTTATCTTTTAAACTTAAATAAATAAAATAAATTAATGAGCTTTAATTTTGAAAATTTTGAAATTAAAAGATAAGTTCATTAATGAAATCGATATATAATTATATATACAATTATTATATTAAAATATTATATACAATTTAATAAAATAGAAAAAAAAAACTAATAAAATGACTTATGGAAAAAAATCAATTCAAAATAACCATAAAATGGTATTTGGCAAATAGAATGAGAATGTAACAAATGAAAAAAAATAAATAAATAAAAAAATATATAAATAAAAAAAAACTTTTATTTATTAGAAAGAAAGCGTAAAACAAAGTTTTGACTTTTGAGTTAAAACTATCTACGCTTCTATATTCAAAATTGATACTACTAACTTTCAAATGTGATGAAATGCCATATATATATATATATATATATATATATATATATATATAGGAATGAGTTCTATGGAAAACAAATAACTAGAGCAACATCTCTACTGGAACCAATAATCAAATAACACGTGTCTATTTCTTTCTTCAAAAGTAATGTATTGTGGAAGTTATAATGGAAGTGATGTGTTGTCATGTTTTCATTGGTTCAAATATGTATTGCCCTAATCATTCATTTTCCATAGAACTCTTCCCTATATATATATATATATATATATATATATATATATATATATATATATATATATATATATATATATATATATATAACATTTGAGCTTAAAAAAAATAGAGATCTAGAGATTCAACATCAATCATATATTTCTCATTTGCCGCTTTAACGATCCGGCTTACCAACAGGGTCTGCCTAATCATAAATTATTATATGACAAAGAGGTATAATTATATATAATTATACATGCTTATACGTATATATCTAATCATAAATGATTATACATATATGTCTATTCACAGATTGAGTAATTATATATGATTATAATAATTGGTGATAGAAGAGGTGATGATGACATAAGTGGCAGTGGTATAAATGACGGAGGTGACAATAGTTGGGTCGGTTGGTGGAAGATGTGGTGGTAGTGTTGGTGGATGTGTTTGTTGTAGTGGATGTGAGACTTTTGGGTTTTGACTTCAAATTCAATGAAACTTTTGGAGATTGTTGCTTTGGAACCCAAATTTGCTTCATGGATTTCGGATTCACAACAACATTTGACGATTTTTGTGAATAAACTCGCTTATTTTTCGTTTAATCTTCTTCTTCTTTTTCTTTCTCATCTTTTTTCATCTTGAACAAACTCACTTTCCACAGCTTCAACTTGACAAGTTTGGATCAAATCTTTTGGAGTTTGATACTTGTGAATTTTTTGGATTACCGGCTTTCGGTAAGGAATCATTCCTTCAAATGAATCACAAGAACACAAAATATCATCGATTTGAACTCGAATCGAGCAAAAAACTTTTTCATCTTCATGAGAATCAACTTGAATCTTCTTGTCATGAACTTCAAGAACATCAAGAACATCAAGAACATCACATTGAACTTCATAATCTTGAACTTCAACATACTTAAGAGCATGAAGATCACTTGGGTTTTCAATTAGAGAAATGTATTATATATTAAACAAATCTCCTTTTTCTCATTTCTTTTGATTTCTACTACGAACTAATATGGACAAGACAATTTTAGTCAACCATTCAATCTTACAAAGTGGTTGAAAAATCAAGCTTTCATTATCATCCTTCAAACCTCCATAAGAAACCATATTACCCAATGAAAGCAACTCGCTTAACACCAACAAATAAAATTGATTTTCATTGACTTTGTATTTTGATATCTTCAACGATCACAACCTAAGAATTATACGGCGAGTCCACCATTTTTGATCAATCGATAAGATCTTGAGTTTTTTTAGAGAGAGAAAGTAATTGTGAATGGGCTTTCTGGAGAGAGAGAAAGTAAAAACCACTTGAATTCTAGTGAAGAAAATCGAATTATAAGTAGAATCAATAAGGAATTCGATTTCTAGAATCCAAACTCTCTATAACACGAAGATTAAAGATTAAAATGAAGAATCATCAAATCTAGAATGCTACCATGGACCAATTCTTGATCCAATCAAGAAAACCCACTCTGATACCAATTGAAGTGGTTAAAGATCGAGTGTTTGAAACATAATCAGAGTATAGATTGAAATATGAACACCAAATGTAAATATGATCTGGATGGATCAATTATGCTTTAGAAAGATACAAAGAAAATGTTTAGAGTATAATAGTGAAATGCCCAAAAAGCTACTCTAACTCTAGTAAAAAATACACAACAAACTTCTACACTAAACACGCCCCTATTTATAAGATTAACTGAAGCATACAAAAAATACATAAGGGACTTAAACATTAAAGCTTCGACACTAAACACGCCCCTATGGAAAACATACACAACAAACTTCGACACTCATACAAGACTAGGAAGGCTTCGACACCTCACAACCAATTTCGACCCCAATAGGGGAAGGTGGCGGAGGTGAAAGAAACGAACGATGCTATATAATCATTTATGATTATAACTAACTCGATGTGTCGGTACGTTGGAGGGTTAGAGTGGCAGATGTGAATATATGGCTGAGGTTGAATCTCAAGATCTCTATTTCATTTTGAATTTCAATGCAACCTCTCTCTCTCTCTCTCTCTCTATATATATATATATATATATATATATATATATATATATATATATATATATATATATATATATATATATATATATATATATATATATATATGCGCGCGCGCTAAAACTTTTTTTAGGAGAAATGACGATAACTAATCTCGAAGTGAGTAATCTCGAAGTGAGTATGCTCTTGAAACATTTCCGTTCTATAGTTATGTCATTTATCAGTTATCCATAACCCTTTTAGGTTTTTTCCCTAGTAACGATCATATTGAATATAAAATTGTCACTTTCTTAATATTTATCATTTCGTTCCAATTTGATGATTTAAATTCTAAGCTTTATTTTATGTTTTGATGTTATGCTAAAATTTTAACATAAATAATAATGCATTTATACTTTTAATGTTATGCTAAAATTTTGACAGAAATAATAATGCATTTATACTTTTAACCAATATCATCAGTATACTTATATTCAAAACCAAAAATGCCCAACTTATATAAATAATATATTTTAACGGTAAATCATATATTTTAGATCAATACAGTGTTTTTTATTTTTGAAAT
Source organism: Lactuca saligna (assembly GCF_052625555.1). NCBI lineage: Eukaryota > Viridiplantae > Streptophyta > Magnoliopsida > Asterales > Asteraceae > Lactuca > Lactuca saligna. The sequence continues at coordinate 104,674,121 of NC_136425.1, forward strand.
ACAACATGTGAATAAATATCATTCATTTTTTCTTAAACAATACGGTTTTATTACTTTAGATGTTTTTATTATTATTATTATTATTATTATTATTATTATTATTTTGAATTTGCAATTGTAATCATAGATCATAAATATAATGATAACATTTGATATTAAGCATTCGTCAAATAGATTATTATTATTATTATATAATTTTTCTATTTCTTTTATAATGTTAAACTTCTTTTGTTTTTTATATATTGTTTTTCATTATTTGTAACAACCCAAAATGCCAATAAATTTTTATTTTAAGCCATCAAGTCATACAACCATTTATTCCAAAACCAAACAAGGTAAAATATCTTTTTCAAATATGAAAGTAAATCAAAAGTAATCAATGCAGAAAAAACCATCAGGGGATGGTGTACAATTAAGTCGGGTCTTTCCATTTGGAAATGAATGTACTTGAAAATGTTTAAACCAATAAAATATAAGCATAAAGCTTAGTGAGTTCCCCAAAATACCACATAATATAGGTAATGTTATGGGTGAACCATAGTCTTTTGTCACTATCAACCATGAGTCAATCATGGTCTTTCCTTGGCACACTAGGAGTCAACACCAAGCCTTATGTACAAGTTCCAAGAGCCACCTCCTGCTCTTCCTTGTGAGAATCACAAAGACAACGATCAACATACATATAACTGTCAAGGCCAGACCTTGGGATTACATATAATTTCTAGGAGCCACCACCTGCTATTTCATACATATGCTAAGGGCCACAACATGGTCTTTTATTCAAGTATAAATTAGACAACTAGCATCCAACATAGTATAGTGAGAAGACTCACCTTACCAACAAAGTACACAACTAACAATTCTCACAACCAATTAACGGGTGTTAAACACCCCCTACCAAAACCTAACTCGATAAACCCTAAGTCTGCCTTCTAAAACTAGAAATTAACCAAAAGTCAACCCATGCAAAAAGTTAATGGTCAAGGTCAAAGTCAACACTCAACTTCACTAATAGCTGATACCCATGTCGTGAGCACCCTTTGGTCACGTCATGGTCAATGAACTCAGCCCCGAACCAAAACTCCAATTTCGAACAAATCAATCGTGATCAAAAACCATTGTCACATTGTGATGGCTATGCCCTCACAACATGATGAAGATAGTCTAAAATAGCCAGGTAAACACCTCGTCACATCGTGACTTCAACAAAATGGGACAACTTAATGCATTCAACCTTTAATCCTTTGAGCCATCCATTCCAATATTCCAGAGGGCCTTCTTACTCCAAAATCATCCTAGAAATTTATGCTTTATAGAAATGCATGCCCAATGCATGTCTTGACCTTATATTAGGTCAAAATGTTAAAGAAATGGAACCAAAATCACATGAAAGACTTCCAAACTTAGCCAAATTCCAGATCCAATAACCATAACCTTAAGGGACCTCAAGGACCCATAAAGTTGACAAATTTATGGAATCCATCCAACCAAGCATCCATAACATGAAGGAATAGGGGTCAAAAAGCCTAAATTTAGAAGCTATCATCATAAAGTTTGGATCGTGGACACTTACAAGGATCTACAAATGGCTTAAACACCAACTCCAAGCTTACGAAGAGATGCTCTACACCACAAGGCCTTCATATTCCTTCCAAGGGCTCTAACACACTAAGGATAAGCTCACAAATGAAGAGGAGAGTAGTAGCTTTTTCTTCAAGGCTCAAAAGGGTGATAAAGGCTGGAAATGAAACCCTAAATCCAAGTTAAATTACTTACATATGTAAGAAACCCTAAAAGATCATGGCCTTAGGCTACAGCCATCCTCACGACGTAACCATACTCATGTCATGTCATGATATGATTCTTGAATACGTGTTTCCCATTGGACTCATAACGTCGTGACTTCTCTTGGTCATTTCATGACATCTAATTTTTCTAAAAAATCATGCATTTAACTCCTTTATACCCTACATTGATCCATTCTGGAACACGAGTGTCAAAACTCTGCCCCATTTAAATTAGATTTCATCCTTGAAATCATTCCTTACACTTACTCTACGACACCATCCAACCCCATCCGAACTTTCCTAAATTCAAAATAGAACCGAGAAATCATCTCACACATACGACTGTCTTCCAAGACCTCTACCGAAAACCAATCTTAGCAGAAATCACATACCCTAACAAAGAAACAAACCTTAAAACACCAACCTTAACCAACATAGCGCAACTACAACTACTATGCCTGAAATCTAAAAACCCTATACCATGTATGACTTCTAGGTAGACATAACTATTCAGCCACATCCATAATGACTCCAATCTGAAACCCAAATCGAAAAAAACTCCTCCAAACATGAATATCTCACTGATAACTAGAAAATAAAACCCCGAACCATTCTTCGTTGCTGAAAACCCTGTTTCCGAATACAGAACTGACTCTCAACAAAATCTCATCCATTGGTGTCATACTAACGACTACATCACATCCTTATAACCAGAAATTCGCATTTTCGATCTACCCAAGATCTCTCTCGTTCTGTGCTAACCACTAAATAATTGGAATACACAATTACCAGTTCAATGTTGACGTTGACAACTTCACACCTAGCCACACATCAAGACTCCAACCAAGAATCTAACTGACAAAGACTATCCTAGCTCGTTATCAACATGACTCTAACAACCCTTCAGTTTTAACAAAGAATGATTGTCCAACCAACATGAACTAAAACAAGTTCATTTTCACTCCAGGTGAATGTTATGGCAAAGTGATAGTATTGCATCACGCCGAATCCTAAATCGACATACGATCTATTTCAATACATGAATGATGTGGCCTTCCCAGAGTCTTACAACTGCTCCTGCAATGGCATGACTCAGTGTAATGAATAAAACGGCCAGACTGTAGCCTTTCGACACTTCACCATAGCCCATCCAAAACTACTGAATCCTACGGGCCACCTCGCAGTCTTACAACACTCCTACAATTGCATATCAACCTAATGAATGCTACAGGCCACCCTGCATTCTTACAACGCTTCTATAACTGCCATGGGTCCATCTTATGGTCTTGCCAACTATCCACAAGAATACTTAACTAAAAATTAACACGATCCAAAACCCAACCCGCTAAACACAAATAGGCATTCAGGTCATGCTTTGAACCATAAAGCCTTCATCAGAAAAGTACATGCTGAATGGTTCTAACACAACCCTCAACTTGAACCTACACACAAACCCAACATGTTCCACTTCTGATGCTTCACGTCCTCAAACGAGATAACTTGAATCCTCAAAATTTTCTACCCTGGTTACAACTTAATCATTGAACATTATCTCTTGCATAACCTTTAATTCAATCTGAACTAGCTATCTTCTTATCATCGAATATAAAATTTCACACTGATTAACACTTCAAAAATATTACCATTAATCCCAAGTGGTTCTCCCCCACTTGTATGTTGTATTACGTGTCTAAGCTCATAACTATTATTGGTATGTACTTGAATTGAATGTAGCATAGTCATTTTGGGTTTCCTTCACACTAGCAACTAGACAGGATGATTAATTGAGGAAGATGTTGAATTTATTATTTGGAATAATAAATTGATTTATTAATATGTTATGAAAATAATATATTAATTAGAAATCATGTTTTTAATTAATATTTAATTAGAATGTAATTTGGAATTAATTTTGGGATTAAAGGAATTAATTAAAAGTTCAGGGGATGTTTTGCAATTAATTAATAGTTGTGGTTTGGGCTCTTGGATCACCCTAAATAGGGTTGGCCGAAAATTATAGGGAGGCCCTAGGGATTTTCATCCAAAGGCATTAATATGGGAAGTCCACGGCCTCCATAGGCCTTAAGGCGGAAATTAGGGTTTCCACCTTCAAACCTTAGCCTTGGGACTAAGCAACCTTAACTATAAAAGGAGCATCACCCCATCTAAGTTTTTACTATCTTAAAAAACCCTAGAAGAGCCAAAACTTTGAGCAACTCCCTCCCCTCTCCTCTCTCTCATAAGCATCCTCTTGCCTTGGTGTGTTTTTGAGCCATTAAAGGTGTTACATTTATGGTACTTGTTCTCAAAGTCAAGATCTTTAAGGAATCCGTTATTATTACTATATAACAATAAAGATATGTGTTCGGATCCTTATTTTGTAGATTTAGTAAATATTAGACACATGCTAGGATTCCTAGTTTTTGTGTTCAATGTTTGTATGTCTAATAGAGAAAACATAGATCCAACAATTAGGGTTGCATGCACACATAGGATTGTTTGTTATGCTCAAAACCCATCAATGGTATCAAAGCATATGATTGTTTTCTATTAAATTTTATGCAATTGGTTAAACTTGACAAAGTAGGGTTTGTGGCAATTAAACCCCTAGGCCTTGTGTTTTTCGCAAATTAGGGTTTCATACACTTGTTTTTGAAAATTATCTAAAGGGTTTTAACCTTTTCTTTTCGGCTTCCAGTTTTCGAAATTTAGGATTTCCTAACCCTAGGGTTTTTCAAAATTTAGGCAAGGATTGAAAACCTTGCCTCTCCCCCCCCCCCCCCCCCCCCCCTCATCAAGAAAAGGATAATTTTGAAAATTAGGGATTGGGTAGGGTTGTTATTTTTGGTAACTATCTTCTTAATTGCCTAACAAGATAATTAAAGCATTTTATAATTATCCCTCCCATTTTTCAAAAGTTAGGGGATTGGGATTAGGTTAAATTATTTTGATTAATTTAATGGATAATCCCCAAATGATTTAATAAATTAATTAAATATTAATTAATAGATAATTTTTAATCAAAGCTTTTTGAATTTTAAAATTTAAATTAAAATTGTTTTTAATTTTTGAAATTTTAAAAGATTTAAAAACTCTAGTATTTTGAAATATTTAAAATACACCCTTATACTATATGTAAAATTTAAAGTTTAATATTTATAATATGTATAAGGCAAGTCAGTCGAACCGCTAGTAAACCTCATTCACGAAGCCGATCTGTAAGAGGAGGAGGGATAAGGAAACTACCCATCAAATGGTAGTTGAATGGGTGTCCACTCTCACACATCGCTTCCTTGATTGGTGGAGGGTCGTTAGTCAAATGAGTTTGATAGGAAACTTAATCCTCATTAATAAGTATAATGGAATAAATAAAGTAACTAAATGTTTTTATTAAATTCCCAATCTAAGTTACTTTAGGAAAATGTGAATTTGATGTTAATCCATAAAATTGCACATTACACTTTATATAAGTCTTGAGTGGAGCATATGTATTCAATTTACACACTAATATGGGATAATATAGGGTGGCAATGGGTGTCTCATAAATTATCATTGATTAATGGAGCGTGTGTGGTTAACCGACACATTAATTAGGTGATAAATGACATCGAGGGTACCAAGCTAATTTGCATGATTATTCACATCTTGTTAGTGATCCTCGGTATCCCAATCACAAATGGAAGAGCATATTCTAGATTAAACATGTCATTGAATAGTACAACGAATCTCATAAGATCTAGGAATTTCATTTAAAACCTAATTCTTTCAAATTTCATTTTTCGTGGTGAAATTTGTAAATTGTCATTTACCTACCTTTAACTAATTTACAATTGGATTACGACATCCCTCTTCTGAATTGTGAATTATTTAGTTGGATCCAAGCTTTAATATTTCATTTGGGTGTTATATTAAGGATTCTCTTATCTAATCTAAACTTGTCCTTCTTCTTTCTCAGATGTCAACTTCCAACAATGCTTCTGGTTCCTCCTCCAACAACTCCTCCAACCACTTCTCACTCTTGAGCATCTGATCAAAAGTCACTTTTGATGGCACCAATTATAATGATTGGATGCGAAACATCAAGATGGCTTTACGCTTCGAGGACAAGGAATATGTACTCAAAAAAGAATTGGACGAGATTACTGAAACAAAAGCTACTCCTGAACAAGTGGTTGAGTATAGGAGACATTGCAATGATGCTACCAAAGTGGCATGCATCATGGTGGCTACTATGACTCCTGCGCAGCAAAGGTTCTATAAGGACTACTGGCTGTATGAGATGAACAAGGACTTGATAGAGAAGTACCATTAACGAGCTCGCCAGGAAAGATACGAGGTGGTGAAGTCCCTCATAACAAGCAAGATGAAGGACAAAGAGTCTGTCACAAGCCACCTGCAATGTATGCAACAATATGTGGATCATTTGTTGATGCTCAATGTGAACTTCAATCAGGAATTGGTTATTGACATAGTCTTGAACTCATTGCCTAGCTGTTATGATCAATTCATCATGACTTATCATCTGAAAAGCCAAGAAACCACGTTGACCCATCTCCAAAGCTTGCTGAGAACCACCGAAAGTGGAATGAATGGAAAGAGTATCGCCTCCACTCCTACTGTTGCTGCTCCGTCTTGGCTATTGGGCAATGGAAGGGGAAGAAGAGGAAAGCTCCTACGAAATAGAATTGGAAGTGAAAATCTCAAGCCGAGTCGCCAAGTAATGGCCTTAAAGGCAAATCCAGTTCTGATGTTCCTCAGGCCTCTGATCCGAAGGAGGCAACTTGCTTTTATTTCCACGACAAGGGGCATTGAACGAGAAGCTACCCCAAATACCTGCAATACATAAAGGATGGCAAGATTGAGCCAACCTCGGAAGGTATTTACACTATTCTCTCTAAAAACTCGTCACATTCTAAATCTTGGGTCCTTGATATAGAATGTAGTTTTCTCAGTTGCTCTAACTTGTATGGACTAAAAGAAGTGAGGATGTGGAGCATGGGAAGATGAACCTGATTATGGGCAATAGGAGATCGTCGCCTGTTATCAAGATTGGTGTTGATTCTTTAGTGCTTAGTAATCGGTTGTCTTTATATTTAAACAATTTTGGATATTCATTAAAAATGACAAGGAATATTATTTCTTTTTATGGTTTATACAGAAAAGGTTTTAGATGTTCTTTTGATAATAAGAATGGTTCTATTTATGCTTATTATTGATGGGTTTTGTGAAAAACATCAATCCTATGGTGTGCATGCAAATCCTAAATCTTTGGAACTAGTTTGTCTAATGAACATGCACTAATCATCCAAAGCTCATAAACCCTAGATCTAGCATACAATAATCGATATTATCATAATAAAAGTGTTTAGATCTTACCTTGATTGTTATGTAGCAATAACAATCAAAAATCTCCTTAATCTTGACTCTTGAAAGCTTAGTGCCTCAAATGTTGCACCTCTAATGGAATCACATACACCATGAGCAACAAGATGAACAAAGATAGAAGGAAGAAGCTCCAAAAACGTCCTAGGGTTCTCTTAGAAGGTTAGGCATGTTTTTGGGAACCTTAGGGGTCTTTATATACCTGTGAGGGCTGCTAGGGTTTCAGGTGAAACCCTAATTCTCTGCTTAGGCCTTAAGAAACTCATGGAGTCCCTATAAAAATCCCTTCGAAGAAATCCATATGGGCTTCCTATAGATTTCATCCAATTCCCTTTCTATTAGGAATCCATAACCCAATTGCAACTATCATATAATTGCAATATCATTATGCTTTATTTAATTAATCTCTTTTAGTCACAAAACTAATTCTTATTTAATTCTTGACTAATATTAATTAAACAATATGATTTCTCCTTTAATATATTATTATTATAATATATTAATAAATCATAATTAATCCTCTTTCTCCTTAGTTCATCCTATCAGTTGCTATGGTGAAGGCAACCCAAAAGGACCATGCTCACAATCAGGTCAAGTACATACCAAAATAGTTATGGGCTTAGACACCTAATCCAACAATTATAATGGTGTATTCTATTTTGAAGCATTACCTTGTGATGGCATGCATGAAACTATGATGGTTGTAGACAATTTAGGAAATAGTGTGTTGCAAATTGATTCGTCTAATTGTTTAGACAAGGCATCCTTGTGGAATTGTTGTCTTGGACATGTCAAAAAGAAATGCATTTCCCAACTCCAAAAGGATGGAGTGTTGGAATCATTTGACTTAAGGTCAGATGATACATGCGAATCTTGTTTGCTTGGAATGATGACTAAATCACCTTTCACTGGTTCTTGTGAAAGAGGTGAAGGATTGTTGGATCTCAAACACATGGATGTGTGGGGGCCTTTCAGATCCACCACAAGGGATGCAAATCGATTCTATGTGACTTTCACCAATGATTGTAGCAGATATAGGTATATCTATTTAATCAAACATAAGTCATAAACCATTGAAAAGTTCAAATAGTTCAAACAAGAAGTTGAGAATCAATTTGGCAGGAACATCAAGATTATGTAATTTGATATAGGTCGTGAGTATCTTAGTATCGAGTTCCATGACTACCTCAAGGAATGGGGAATTGTTTCACAATTGATACCTCAAGGAATGGGGAATTGTTCCATGATGAGTCAAGCTTCACTCCCAATCTCATTCTGGGGGTATGCCTTAGAGATGTCGCCTACATTCTTAATCTGGTCCCAACAAAGAAGCTTGCCAAAACACCCCACGAGATGTGGACAAGGAAGGTTCCCTCATTGGCACATATCAATGTTTGAGGTTGTGAAGATTTCATTAGACGAGAGACTCGCGATAACCTTGAACCTCGAAGTGAGAGATGTATTTTCATCAGCTGCCCACAAAATTCCTTTGGATACTTGTTTTATAGCCTTAGCGAAAATGTGGTCATTGTAGCAAAACGGGGAGTCTTTTGCGATAGAGAGATCATATGAAAAGAGTATAGTGGAAGTACAATTGATTTTGAAGAAATTCAAGAGTCAAACGATAAAGGAACCTCTAACTACAATGAAGCTATGGCGGGCCCTGAGTCTACCAAGTGAAAAGAGGCAATGGATAGTGAAATCAAGTCCATGTATGACAACCAAGTTTGGAATTTGGTTGACAATGTACCAGGTCATGAGACAGTTAGGTGCAAATGGATCTGAAAGAGGAAGACCAAAATAGATGGAAAGGTACACGCTTTCATGGCACGACTAGTTGCGAAGGGCTTTACTCAAACCCTGGAGTTTGACTATGATGAGACCTTCTCATTACTGGCTAAGAATAAATCTATTAGGGTATGCTAGCCATAGTTATGTTTCATGATTATGAAATTTGGTAGATGGATGTCAAAGCCGGTTTCCTTAATGGAAAGTTAGCTGTGGATGTTTATATAAGTCGTCCAGAGGGGTTTGTGGATGCTAAGTAACCCAATATAGTGTGTAAGCTTGAGAAATAAATCCATGGATTGAAACAAGCTTCTCGTAGATGGACTCTTTTCTTTGATGAGAAACTCAAAGAATCTGGATTCTCTAGAAGTGAGGATGAATCTTGTGCATATGTCAAAGCTAGTAGGAATATAGTCACCTTTCTGGTGTTGTATGTTGATGACATACTACTCACAGGAAACGACATTCCAACTTTACAAGTGGATAAGTCTTAGCTTGGAAAGTGTTTCGCTATAAAGGACTTGGGAGAAGCTGCTTATATTATGGGAATGAGGATTTTAAGAAATAGGAGTAGAACACTAATTGGACTTAGTCAAAGTAGATATTTGGATAAAGTTTTAAAGCGTTTTAGCATGGAAAATTCCAAGAAAGGAGAGTTGCCTATCCAAAGCAATATCAAACTGAGTAAGACTCAGAGTCCGAGTACTGATGCTGAGATAGTAGAAATAAGTCGAGTTCCATATGCTTCCGCCATTGGATCGATCATGTATGATATGACATGTACTTGCCCTGACATGGCTTTTGCTTACGATATTAGGTAAATCCGGGTAAAGCTCATTAGATAGCGGTCAAGAACATTCTTAAGTATTTACAAAGAACTAAAGACGGGGTCCTTGTGCTTGGTAGTAGTGATCACTTAAGAATTACTGGGTATAGTGATGCCAAATTTCAAATAGACTGAGAAAATTTCCATTCTCAGTCTGGCTGGGTGTTTACCCTCAATAGAGGATTCGTGACTTGGAAAAGTTCCAAGCAGGAAACGATGGCTGATTCGACCTGTGAATTAGAATACATAGATGTGAGAAAAGCATCGAAGGAGGGTATATGGTTGAAGAACTTCATTGGAGACCTTGGAGTTGTGACAGCCATTAAGGAGCCAATGGATATTTTATGTGATAATGAAGGAGTGGTTTCCTTAACCAAGGAACCAAAAGATCATGGCAGATCTGGACATATCGACACAAAATACCACTTCTCTTACATTGAGTAAAAGTAGGACACCTCATCATTAACAGGGTATCATCTGAAGAGAATCTTGTCGATCCCCTCACAAAGGGTCTTAGTAGGGTTAAGCATGTTCAACATGCTAGGAGCATTGGTCTGAAGGATGATATTAGTTTTAGTGATTAGATAGATAGATAGAAACTTGTAACAAATAAATGTAATTGGCATTTGGTGATTAAGTAATGGAGATTTATTTATGAGTATTGTTTACTGTCTTTTATCAATTGTTTATTGTTATGTTTCTTTTTCATGTTTTACTTCCTGAATAATTAGATTATTCAAATATCCACAATCGATAATGTTGGATTAGATTTCTAAGCCCATAACTATAAATGGTATGTAATTGACCCGAGAGTAGCATGGTCCATTTCGGGTTGCGTTCACCATGACAGTTTAATAGGATGAATATTTGAGAAAGAGATTATTTATGATTCATTAATATACTATAAGTATAATATATTAATTGAGGAATCATATTATTTAATTAGTATTGATCAAGAATTAATTTGGAATTAATTTATTGATCAAAGGAGACTGATTAAATTAACGGGGACTGATTATGTCACTCAGTAATATTTACAGTTTGGGCTAATGATCCATGTTGATTAGGGATGGACTAAATCTATGGGAGAGTCCATGATGAGTTAGTCCAAAAGGCTCATCATATGGATTATTGGATTTCTTAGAGTAGTAAGTAGATGGGCTAGGATTTACAAGTTAAACCTTAGGAATTCCAAACTATAAAATGAACCCTTAGCTTGCAAAAATCGGCCCTATGACACCTAGGGTGTATGCCTAGCCGATTTTAGAGCTCCAAACCTCTCTCTCATTATTCTCCAATTGTTCATGGTGTTTGTGACTTGTTTGAGGCACAACACTTGGGGTGCTAAGCTCTTGAAAGGCCAAGTTCTACGAGCTACAACAAAGAGGTAATCTTCTAACTAGTTCTATTCAGTTATTTATGTCAAATTGCATGCTAGTTAGGCTTCATGCTTTGGAAACCAGTATTGTATATATAATTTTAGAAAATTTAGATCCAAAGCATTAGGGTTGTATGTGCACCATAGGAATGTTAAAGTGCATAAAACCCAACAGTGGTATCAGAGCCATGGGTAGTTTTCTATTATATTGATGCAAATGTTTGTTTTTCAAAATTTAAAAAATAAGAAAATTGTTGTCTAAATGTTGGACTCGACGAGTCCATGAAAGAACTCTTCGAGTTGGCTCATAAGTTCATGAATTCGGAGAGTCCATTATCAGATTCGACGAGTTGGGTAGCCTGTTGGCAGATTTTTCGAGTTTTTGGCGTGTTTTGGATTAGGATCACTACCATAAAATGTTTTGGTTCATAAAATTTGATTTTGTTGATATGGTAATGATTATTCGCATCCAATAACATGATTATTGTCAAATTTTAATATAATTACTTGATTTTGTGAAAAACAAATTATTTGTAAAATTTGGATCATTTTGATATATGAGTTGAATTAGGTCAAATTAGTTAAAGGTAAAATTACTTGATTATTTTATTAGTTTAAAAGTTTGATCTAAAGAGTTTATGAAACCTCCATAAGTTACGGATATGAAAAGTTTCACTCATAAAACAAATTAACTTCATAAGTTATGGATATGAAAAGTCTTATTTATAAAAACAAATTAACTCCTTAAGTTATGAATTCCAAGAGTCTTGGAAGGTTAGAGAATTTGATCTAAATGACTTTGAAGAATTTCATAACTTTCCCTCAAGTTATGGAACTTGGAAAGTCTCTTTTATGGAATTCTAAAAGTTTGAAGAGTAACAAAACTTGCACTCAAGTTTTGGAATTTAAAATTTGATTAAAAAGGTTTTAATTGTTATTAAATATTAAACCTTTTGACTTCATAACTTAATTTTAGAATTAAAAGTTTTAAATATGGCGTTAATAATTAATTAAAAAATTAACTAAGAGAGTATTAATAAGTCAATAATTATATGGTTTGAGTTTAATTAAATTAAAAGTCTAGTTTAACTAATAGATTAAACCACCTAGTTTTAAAATGTTTAAAATACACCATTATACTATATAATATTAAATGTTTAATGTATTATATATGTATAATTAAAAAGTCAGTCTTACCGTTAGTAGACCTCATTCACGAAGCTGGTCTATAAGGGGTGTTTAAGGAAGTGACCTATAAAATGACTGCCATTGGATATACATTCTTACCCACCTCACCCTTGACCAGTGGAGGGTCGTTAGCCGAACGGGTATGACATGACATTTAAATCCTTATTAAAAGTATAATGAAAAACTATGTAACTAAATACGTATAAATTCTCAATCTTAGTTACTTACGAAAAATGTGAATTTTATGCTAACCCATGAAATTCCACTTTGCACCTTATTAAGTCATTACTTGAGTGTGTGTGGTTAACCGGAATACTAATTTGGGGTTAAAAGAAGTGCAAAAGGGTATCTTGATGTTAATCATGGATCAATGGAGCGTGTGTGGTTAACCGACACATTGATTAGGTGATTTGTAACATTGAGAGTACCAAGCTAATTTGCATGGTTATTCACACATTGTTTGTGATCCTTGGCATCCCAGTCACAAACTTAAAGGGCATAATCGAGATTAAACATGCCATTGAAAAGCTCAATGAATCTCAAAGGATCTAGGAATTTCAATCCATTTAAAACAAGATTTTGCAATTGCATTACGACATCCGTCTTCCGAATTGTAAACTACTGTGTTGGGTCCTAGCCTTAATATTTCATTTTGGGTGTTATATTAAGGACTTAAATCAACTAACTTGAATTTCTCCCTTATAGATGTCTAGTTCTGACAACTATGGTCTTCCTGAATCTTTTGGAATAAGCTTTCCTTATGAAGATGATGTCCTACGATTGGATCGTGGAAAGGGATATCATGTTTCACTTCCTTCACCTCCTTCAATAATTCTCCATAACTCACATGTTCAAAGACTTGAAAAGTTCAAGGTCACTCAAACCCTATTGGTAATCAAACACTAAGATGGAAAGTTGGTGTGTTCACATGTCTTGGAGATGAAGTCACACATTGAAAGGCTGGGAATGTTAGGAGTCATTGTTTCGTGGAAGTAGGCTGTTGACTTGGTTCCTTAGTCACTTCCTAAGTCATATAGTGAGTCCATTGAAGATTAATATATGACAGACTGCGACATGTCCCTTATCGATCTTACATATTTGCTAATTGATAATGAATCAACAATGATTTGGTGCACCGGTAAAGCAAATTTGATAGGAAGATCTACTTCCCAAACTTCCATGGACAATGATAATGGAAACATTGGAAGTCCAGAAACATTTCTCTTCCCAATGGAAAGGGATCAACCCTAGTCAATCCGGTTGACCGAATGGTAAAGAGAAAGGCTAAGTTTGAGATTTTCCCATGTGACATTCCGAAAGAGTCTATTTGTTTCTATTTTCAAGAGAAGGGGAATTGGTTGAGAAGCTGCTGTATCTTCCTGAAGGACCATAAGGATGGTAAAGTCAGCATGTTTGACTCTACTTCTAATAAGTCCATTATCTAACTATATTAAGTTCCTATTTGAAGATTCTTAATGCATGATGTAATGATACTATATTTTGATGTTTTTTAGAATCAAAGGAAGCTTAAAAGAGAAGTATGTTGAGTCCGATCGCGAAGAGATGGATTTCAATCGCATGGTTCGATGATCAGATTTGTGAGCTGCTGCTTAAGAGTTATGATAGATTGTTTAGAAATAGATAACAACATAGTTTTCATTTTTATTTGCATTGTAAGGATAAGTTTTCCACACTTTTATAAATAAAGGAAAAAATTTGTTTTTTTTTTTTTTTTTTTATCTTATTTTAAGTTTCCTTACATTGGCATTTGTGAAAATTATTGCTTATATGTTTCCATTGATAACAATATTGGGAAATTGAATTGATTCTTTCGTTTTGTGGTAGTGTCATAATTTACCAAATAAGAAAAGATTCTCATCACCCAAGTTTCAGTTGGATAGAAACTTGGAATCATGCAAGTTTATTGTGCGATGAATGAGAACCTTCATCTTTGGGAAATTGACACTAATTATTTGTTCACATGTATATGTGAGTTAAGTGAAGGACAAGGTGATCTGGTACACTTGGTTATGCGATGGCCAAGTCCACCACAAAGAACGATAAGAAAATTCATCATGATTTGCTAAATGTTTAGTAAATAGAGGTATACTTACAACATTTAGTATAATTCTGAATCGTTGAAAAAAGTTTCAAATATCAGAGAAAATAAGAAGAATCCAATTAGGCAGAAAGATAAAAGTTTCTCCAATCTGAAAAGAAGGGAGACTACTTGAGTATCGTGTTTTATGATTATCTTTGTGATTATGAAACCATATCATAGTTGATCATCTAAGGACATCTTAGTGCATTTGTATGGCTAAGAAGAGGAATCGTGAATTGTTGAAATGGTTAAGTCAAGAAGATGAATCATACTTCGTTCCAAAATCAATTCTTAGAGTCGTACTCCAAGATTGTGCCTTGAGTGACAAGATCTTAATAAATGTTTATAACACTTATCAAATGTAGAGTAAAATGTTTCTTAGTGTTGTACATTTGAAATTGGTAAGTTGTGATGTTTTGGATAAGACAAAGATGAACTAAGACCGATTGTTAGAAGTGTCTGTCGTAATAAGAAACCGCACTAACTCTTGAATATTTGTTTGTCAAGTAATGTTTCTTGACAAAGAGAGTCTTATATGTCAAGAGGTCAGTGGAAGGCTTAAAGATCTTGAAAATTTTCAAGAACTAATCAAGAATAAACCTGTTATTAACCACTAGCACACAACTTAAGGTTTGTAACCTATCGTGTTGACATATTCTTGTTTTTTTGCCCATTCCAGTTAAGTTTACTACGTATGTGAGTTCTATGAGTTCCCAATTGTTTGCCTAACAACCTGGAAGCAATGGTAGGCCCTAGTGCTGCCAAGTGGTGAGAAATTTAGATTGCACAAGTTTAATCCATATGAGTTTGGGTTTGTCACTAACCTTGTGTTGTGATTATGGTTATGACAAATTAACATGGATGGGAACACATACACAATAAATCTAAGTTTCATAAGGTTTCTCTCCAATTCATGAAAATGATTGTGGGGAAACGCTTTCACTAAGTAGTTTTTAAGGAGATAGCATTTGTGATATTTGCATTATTAAATTCAATTATGATTACAATATCCCTCTTTATAGTTTGAATTGTGAGAAATAGCAAGAGGTCTAAGACATTCGGGACTTATTACTGTAAGTTCTGAAATTGTATAGACACACATGTGAACTATCTAAGGAAAGGTGTATGAGTTTGAAAAGCCTAGATAAAGTCTTATCGAAGTATTCCTAGATAAAGTCTTATCAAAGTATTTTCAGAAATCTGAACTTTGGTAAGAAATTCATCAAGTATTGATGTCTAGAAGTCCAGCTTATTTCTGGTACATGTCAAAGCTAATGGGAGCATAAGTGTTATGCTATTAAAGAAATAACTGTTATGCTAGTGGGAGCATAATCATTATGGTAAGTGTTGCAAGTTAGCAATATTAATTATAGATAGCAAAGATTCAATTCGCAAAGTTGTAGAGTTTGAAAAGTTGTTTCCTATAATTAAGGGAGAGAACTTATACTTCATTTCAAATCTAAAAGCTTAGATTGAGATTTTAATCAAATTTAGTCAAGGATATATATACATACATACATACATATATATATATATATATATATATATATATATATATATATATGAATGTTATGTTGGAATAGTTCAACATCAGGAAATTCTATGTATGGAAATATTATAGCAAAAGAATGGTCAAGTATCATGTCTTTATGGAAGACATTATGAATCGTATTCCATATGCTTCGGGTATAGGATCGATTTCATATGTTATAATATTCATGTGTTCTAATTTTCCAAATGCCTAAGGTATTAAGAGGGAAAAAGGACTAGAACAGGGTATGACTAAAGTAGTTAAACAGCTGTAAAGGACGATCTAAAAGTTCGCTGATGATTGGTTGCTTAAGAACAGTTGGAAGTATAATAATGAGTGGACCACATCGACATTATTATGAATAGACAGGATTATATTAATAATGAGTTTCTCGTATGGAAAATATGGAAATGTTTCCATATTGGAAGTTGGATATTAGGAATATATGTGGAAGTCTAAAATTTTTATGCAAGAAGGATGTTCAAAGGAACGTACTTTGAATTTCAGACTTCGCTTCCAGGGAATTGTTTTGTTATCAATCTCCAGTGGAATACTTTGTGATTTCATTATCCAAGTATTTGTGAGTTTGGTGCATTGACATTACAAAAGGATCATTGCATAAATGTTAGAACCTAACACATTCTAATAGTGACAAGAGTTTGGTAATCTTACACTTGTGATAAGGATTTGGAATTGTGAAATGAGCATCATTGGAAATGTTTACAATTGATCTATGTCCCAAAGTTAGAACCATATATAAATATAGTGTGCATGCTTGGATCATGGCATTGTAGGGTTTTGAGCATTCTAACACTCCTAAGGTGTAGATGCAACCCTAAATACATTGGATCTATGTTTTCTCTATTATACATGCAAATATCAATCTTCCAAGGTATTGTTTTAACTAGCATAATATGAAGTACATTTAATATAAATTCTAGTAGAGTAACATACCTATTTGTTGTAACTTGATTCCATGGAACTTAAGATCCTAGTGACTCAAATGTGATACCTCATATGGTTCACACAACATCACCAACATCTTGGAATAACTTGAGAGAAAGGATTCCTATGCGTAAATCGGCTAGCCCTCATGTGTACACACACTAATGCCAATTTCTTGAGCCATGGGGTCCTTATATATTGTGGCTATTAGGGTTACACCATGTAACTCATGTATTTACATATTCTTCATGCTCCATGGGTTAAAACTTCCATGGAGTATCCATGGGTTACTCCATGGGTTTAGCCCAACATGAAGAACTATGGATCATAAGCCCACATATATAAGAATGATTGATTTACATAATTAATCCCCATATATTTAACTAGTCTCCTTTTGATCACAAAGTTAGTTCCAAATTAATCATTGATCAATACTAATTAAATAATATGATTTCATATTAATATATTAGAACTTATAATATATTAACAAATCATTAATATCATTTTCTCACAAAAGTCTATCCAACATGTTCTGATGTCATGCAACCCAAATGGACCATGCCAAGTAGGGTCGAATACATACCAATCATAATTTGGGCTTAGACATCTAATCCAACAGTCTCCCATTTGGATAAGTCTAAAAATATTATTGAGTATGATTCCAAAACCAGTCTAGCAATCGTAGCTCTTAAAAGCTGCTATCAAACTCTAAACAAATCAATGACGTGTCTATTAGAAAAGGGATCATATATTCCTCCATTCCAGATATCATATGGACTGAGACATGGATTATAATCACTCTCTCCGTCCATCTATTGTTTCATGATTTCCGGTTTATGACGACCGACTAATTGAACAAAACAAATCAGTCCAGGCTTGGCCAAACAATTCGGGGGGTCATCACTAAATCATCGAGGGGCCCGCAGATATCGCTTTTATCCCTTTAAGGGTAAAAGGAATGGATAAAATTCAACTCACACAATCAATGTATAACCAAATCATAGGCAGCAACTCATATCTCTAGGTTTGAAGAATAGAAGATATTATCGTCTCATGATCACTTGTGATAAAATCCATGAAGTGAGTCAAATGAGCATGGGTTGAATCCAATACTCAGAACTTATGAGCACTCATGAATGTTGTAGCAACTCTTGCTATGTCCAATACCTTGGACATCTACAAACCAACTTCATGACAGTCTTGCCTAAATACCCACTTCCAACGTATTATTGACTGTGGATGGTTTAAATAACTTAGTCATTCAAGAAGAATGACCTAGTTATTCTGGAAGTCAAAAAATGCAAAGTGATACACAAGAATAATCGAATCCAATATGGTCTCAAAACTTATGAATATAAATAGAACAACTTTTATTTATCACCATATTGATTACACATTATTAATTGCCTACTGTTTCAAATCATCAAGTTTATAATTGAATCAAAACCATAGTTTTACCATGCTCCAAGCATGTACACTATGTTTTTTTTCTTGAACACTAGTCATGCCATACACCAAGTATGCTCAGTATGTTTGTCTATGATCTTTACTTTGTGGAATAGATCGATTGAACATAATTCCAATGATTCTCATTTCACAATCCCAAATCCTTTCCGTAAATGTACGAATTCCAAATTCCTACTGTGACAACCCGAAATTTCTTTCTTGTGCAAGAGACCAATTGAATCCAAGTTAGACTCATTTTGTTAGCTTTCAGCACAGTTTAGGGTCTATTGGAGTGTTGTAACCGTAATACAAGTGAGGTAGGAACCTAGACACAGGATAACACAATACATATCAAACAAAATCGGGCCAAGCACTCCAAAAGATGGAGTGTGTGGCCATACACTTGAGTGTACGACCACACACAGGTGTGTGCGGCCGCTCACTCGTTTCTAGCGACACACTCACCTTTATATATAGGGGAGGACCCCCTTTATTCATTCTTTCTTTCTTTGGTTGCACTCTACTTCTCTCTCTACTTTCTCTCTCTAAAAATCTCGTTCAAAGAACACTCTAAGGGCCTCAAGAACGTGAATCACCCCCATCAATTAGCTTGTTACTGGTGTCCGCACACACCTTAAAAACTCTCCAAAGTGAAGAGTTTGGCCTTCATTTACTCATAAGACTTAAGAACACCTCAAAAATTGACGTTTTGGGCACAAATTAGGAGTGTACGGCCACACGCTCTTGTGTACGGCCGCACACACCCACTGTATGGCCGCACACTCATGTGTGAAACCGCACACACACATTTGTTGTACATTTTGACCATACACTCCCTTGTGTAGTCATATACCACTCATATATGACCTTATATGGTTGTAACACTTCATAATAAGTGTTTACTAGTCCCTAAAGAGGTCCCACTACAATAAATAGTTATTCCAAGCACGGATTACACACATATATATGTCATTATATGGTTAATAGGATCCGTTTGTGCTCAAGTTCGCAATTAACACTCAACCTCCTAAACTGATCCTACAGTCGCATCACTCACTACAGGTGAGTTCATACCCCTTAATCAACCTTTTGAATGTTTTTATAGGTTTCAGGCGGGGGGGGGGGGGGGGGGAATGCAAGTTGAACTAAAGAAGCTATAGTACTAATCATATGTGATTTACAACTTGTTATCAAAAGGATTTTCTATATTTTCAAATTACCATGCCAGTAAAGTTGTTTTAAACATTCATCAAACTTATTTTTATGTTTAGTTGTTCTAAAAAAAGAAACTATTTTCCAACACTTTCAAATATTATGTTTGTTTTTAAATCATATCT
This sequence comes from Lactuca saligna, assembly GCF_052625555.1. Classification (NCBI taxonomy): domain Eukaryota; kingdom Viridiplantae; phylum Streptophyta; class Magnoliopsida; order Asterales; family Asteraceae; genus Lactuca; species Lactuca saligna. The sequence goes on from NC_136425.1 coordinate 104,693,830, forward strand.
ACACTAATATATTTTTATAAGTAAGGATTGAAGAACTTAGAACTGAGAGCTCACCTTATTTCATGTTCTTGTTTGATTGTAGACTTAGGGTATTCTGTTATCTGTCCGACTGTCGTTGAATTCTTAGTTATATATCATATATATTTGTGTTGGATATAAAGTCTTCGCTTCATTTCAACACCTTTGTGTATCAAAGGCATTCAATTAACATCTCTATTTAACTATAATAGGTATAGTTAAAGGTTTCCACTCATTACTATTGCTACTATGATACTCACTATGGTCATTACAGTTACGAGTCTATACGTACTATACACTATAAGAAGAGAACAATATACACTATAAGAAGACAACACTAAACACAATAAGAAGAGAACACTATACACTATACGAAGAGAACACTATATACTACATGAAAGAGTACTATATACTATACGAGAGAATATACCAAAAAAGAATGTGATGCGCTACTTCTCGATACGACACTCCCACATCCCGACTGATAGCTACAATCCAAGTCGACTAGGCCGAGGGATGACAAAACATCACTACACTACTTATGAGCTGGAGGGTCAACTGTTACATTACTGTCACTCAGTATGGTTAGCTATGAGTTCACATTCAAATCTTAATTAACACATTTAGAATTAAAAGGTAAAACAGACTTCCCAAGGGGTATATACATTTAAATAATATCTTAAATAATATCTTAAATAATATCTGGAGTTTACATGTCTACTACATTTAGTCGGCAATGATACTGCTGGGGTAAAACTCTATTCATCCAATTTCTTTATATGAAAGAAATTTAAAACTATATTTTCACGCCGACATTTTCACTGGGAAAACTCTTACATTTTCAAAGAATCAAACTTACAAATATCATAGTCTTGGTAAAAGACTACTTTTGCTGGAAAATATAAGTTTTTCTAGGGTTCACACTATTTTCAAAACTTGATAACAAATATTGTATTACTGTGTTTCAAACACTTTATATGCAAGCAATGGCACTAAATACTTATGAATTCACCAGCTTTATGTTGATACTTATTTTCAAAATAACTTGTATTCTCAGGTCATCGGTAGGCAGGTACAGATGCAACTTTTGAGAAGATGGAGTATATATATACAAGACTCATCTTTTATTTTGATTATACTTTTGGTGTCTATCTGTACAGAACACGCTTGTATTACAATTATTATACTAATGCAATGGATATTGTTGCTTGTCCTTAGTATTATGCATTGTTATGATACTGTACATGACGTCCTCCACCCCAAAACGTATTCCGCCATTCTCGGTTTTGGGGTGTAACAGATTGGTATCAAAGCATTGTTTATAGTGGATCAAGTATATCAACCCATAAAAGATATATGAACTATAAACACTTCGGTATTAAAACACTCTGACCAAGAATGTATACTTTTAAGTAACAAAATATTTTACTAATTATATATATACATACATACATACATATATATATATATATATATATATATATATATATATATATATATATATAGATACACACATACACACACACACACACACACACATATATATATATATATATATATATATATATATATATATAAACCTCCACTCAATACACAGGGTCAGTATCATACTAGAATAGAACAAAAGTAATAAGATTGTTGAACAGCACAATTAGGCTTAGAGACATATGGTCAAATCTGGGTGGATGTAGCCTGATCAACTACGTCTTCCTAGGAGTGACTAGCATGTGCCTAAGGATGGTTGCGGTGTTACAACAAGTCTAGAAACTTACCGACACTACTACAAGAACATTAGAACAAGATACTATAGGAGTATTTTGTGAGAACTAAAAAGGTCATTACTAGTAGGGCAATAGTTGCTAAGTGGATACTCTACGGTTATATGTGACTAAGACATTATAGACTTAGAATCTGTGATCTTTGCTTTACTTCATGTTCCTTGTTTGGTTGTGGATTTAGAGTTAGGGTCACTTATTCGAAGGTCTATCTTGTTTCGGTCGCATGTATTTAATATGCACGATGCAAGTATTGGTATGACTAATAACGATCCTCTTATAAGTATCTTAGATTAATACATCTAATTAACTATTCTTCCCCTTTGCTCGCCTAGATATCATGGCCAGATTTCATAATGGTGACTCGTACTTCCCAAATCACGGCAATGCAGGATGGCTTGAAGAAGATCCTGATGAGGAACATCAAATCCCTTTGGATGACCACCAAGAAGAAGGGTTCTCGGATGGGTCTAACTCCGAACCTGAAGTCAACAACCTACGTCTTGTGGCCCCGGTCCCAAACCCTAACCCCCGCCAGGCCTTCCAAGGCCCGACGCGTGCATGGGTGGAATGCATAGAGACGTGGAGTGAAGAGCAAAATCAAACCATGCCATTCAATGGAGACCGAATCTTTTATGACACGAGCGAAGGAGGATCAGCAGATAGAGTTTTGCCCATCCTGGTCTGAAGAGTTGCCAGCAATGAAATCCAAGGCAGGACGGCCCTCCAGCGTATCGCAGAGTTTGGTACAAATGGAGGATTGCACTCCTTTCGCACCAGCCGCCTGGAGCATGTTAGGGAGAGGTCCGCAGTAGACCACGAGGCCTTGCTTCGGGCATTAGCTGAGACTCGGACTGAAGTCATAGAGCTTTGGGTTCAGCAGAGGGTCTACGAGCGACACCCCCTCGACATGGAACGCCAACTGGCCGACATTAGGGTTCTCCCGAGAAGCATCCGCCACCGCTGCTAAAAGATGACTAGCACATCTTTTCTTTTGACTTGGGAATAGCCTTTAGCATCTTCTCTTGAATGAAACACTTGTCTATATAATATTCCCATCTTTCAGTATGCTATGTAGTCTTCTAAATTGTCAATTATTTTCCCCTCATATGGTTTGATGTAAGGCCTACTGTTAGTCCGTTTTTCTAGAAATTATTTACATTAGTAATACCAGTAGTATTGACAGTTATCTAACCTATTGGGAAAGGTCTATACTCTTATGTCTCCCTACTTGATATATGACTCTGTCTGACAACTTGTCTATGGTGATTTAATTCAAGAAACGCTCTCATCATACTCACAATTGTTTCTCACTATTGTTGTCATCCATATAAATTTTTAGTAAAAGATGTCGCCTCGCAAGCGTCTGATCACAGGCATGCCTGCGAACCAAACTCCACCTCCTCCTCCTCTACAGTTCGATCCGGTGATGTTTCAGAAAGCTGTAAGCATAGCTATAGCCCAAATAAATTCTGGCGATGCATGTAGATCCGGAATGGGCACCAACTCTAGACATGGTGAAATCCACTCTCGTACACATGGGTGTACCTATAAGGATTTCATGAGCTGCAAACCCACGTTCTTCAATGGAACTGGAGGGATCATTGCACTGTCCCAATGGATTGAAAGAACCGAAGCCGTCGTTGATATGTGCTCGTGACCCGAGGAAAGCAAGATTAAGTTCGCCGTTGCACCTTCACCGAAAGGGCCTTAACATGGTGGAATGGCCATGTCAAATCACTCTCCTTGGTAACAGCCAATGCCATGGGCTGGGACACGCTAAAGGACCTTCTGTAAAGGAAGTACTACCATAGGGGAGAAATCCAGACACTCGAGGAGGAACTCTAGAACCTCAAGATGAAAGGGACCGACGTGGTGGCTTATACGGCCAGGTTCTGCGACCTGGTAACTATGTGTCCTAACATGATCCCCACTGAGGGCAAGAAGATTGAGCGATACATCTGGGGTTTAGTACCTCCGTATCGAGGAACATTTTAGCATCACGCCCTACGACCTTTGACAGTGCCAAGGAATTGGCCCAAAGGTTGATAGACCATGAAGCTCCTTCCACTCCATCGACGATAACGACGATTGCTAATGCACCCATCAAGACATCTGATAACAAGAGGAAGCGGTGGGATCAGAAGAAGGGAAAATCAACCCAATCCTCTTCATAGAGCCAACAAGGGGTAGTTGTCCATGCTGCCACTACTCGTGCTGCCCGCGTGCCAACCAAAACATATGCAGGGAACCTGCCCAAGTGCACCAAGTGCCATTTTCATCATAACGGACCCTACCGTGAATTGCACTGCACTAATTGCGACCGGAAGGGCCATACCGTCCGGTTTTGCAAGTCTCAAACGAAACCCATTTCTCAGGTCCCTAGCACGAGAGTAAGCCAGGCCTGCTATGGCTCTGGCGAAGTAGGGAATTTCAAAAGAAACTGTCCGAAAACTAGGAATACTGGAGGAACAGGAAGACTACTTGCTATTGGCCACAATGAAGCAGTAACAGACCCTACAGTAGTCACGGGTACGTTCCTTCTTGATAACTCTTATGCTTGTATCCTATTCGATAGTGGGGCAGAAAGAAGCTTCGTAAATCAAAACTTCAAACACTTACTTAAACAATCCCCACAACCATTAAAAGAAACCTTCATCGTAGAAATGGCTAACGGAAAGACAGACAGTTCTAATGAGATCTACATGGGTTGCACTCTCATGCTAGATAATCACTCATTCCCAATCGACCTCATACCAGTATCGATCAAAAGTTTTGATGTCATCGTGGGCATGGACTGGTTGAGTCTCCATCATGCCGATATCAGGTGCTTCGACAAAGCCATCCGTCTAAATCTACCGAATAACGAAACCTTGATGATCTACGGAGACAAGCCCAATAGGAGCCTTCGTATCATCTCAAGTATTCAAGCCAAGAAATACCTGCATAAAGAATATCATGCATTCCTTGCACACATTGTCGATACGAGCCGGGAACTGAAAGATCTAAATGACTTCCCCGTAGTATTAGTCTTCCCCAACGTCTTTCCAGAAGATCTACCAGGTCTACCTCCCCAACGTCAGCTTGAGTTCAGGATCGACTTGATTTCAGGAGCTACCCCCATAGCCAAATCGCCCTATCGTCTAGCGCCTGCTGAGATGCAAGATCTGTCTGGTCAACTTAATGAGCTGCTCAGCAAGGGCTTTATAAGACCAAGCTTCTTACCCTAGGGAGCACCGGTCTTGTTCATAAAGAAGAAAGATGGATCGTTATGTATGTGCATCGATTACAAAGAACTCAACAAGCTAACGGTCAAGAATCGTTACCATCTTCCTCGCATAGACGATTTATTTGACCAACTGTAAGGGGCGAGTTATTTCTCTAAGAATGATCTGAGGTTCGGGTATCACCAGTTACGAGTGCTAGAGGAGGATGTCCCAAAAATAGCCTTCCGAACTCATTACGGACACTTTGAGTTCGTGGTGATGCCATTCAGACTGACCAACACGCCCGCAGTATTCATGGACTTAATGAATAAGGTGTGATATCCTTACTTGGATAAGTTCTTCATCATCTTCATTGACGACTTACTCTTCTACCCTTGAAGTCAGGAGGAGCACAACAATTATCTACGAAAAGTCCTAGAAACCCAAATATCGGAGAAACTATACGCGAAGTTCTCTAAGTGCGAATTTTCGATCTGAAGAGTCGAATTCTTAAGACACGTGGTTAGCGAAGAAGGAATCTACGTGGACCCATCCAAGATTAAAGCTATCGAGAACTGGTCATCACCGAAGATGCCTAGAGAAATTCTCCAATTTCTAGGTCTCGCTGGCTACTACCGCATATTCATATAGAACTTCTCGCGAATCGCGAAACCCCTTACAGCATTGACTCAGAAAGGTGTGGCCTTCGATTGGGGAGAGAAACAAGAAAAGGCATTCCAGACCCTGAAATGGGCCTTATGCACCGCACCGATACTGTCCCTCCCCGAAGGGACAGAAGATTTTGTAGTATACTGCGATGCATCAAATCAAGGGCTCGGTTGTGTTCTGATGCAACGAGGTAAGGTCATCGCCTACACCTCAAGACAGTTGAAGACACACCAGGTCAACTACACCACACACGACCTCGAAGTAGGAGCGGTTGTGTTCGCCCTAAAGATCTGGTGACACTACCTGTATGGTACGAAGAGCACGACATACACCAACCACAAAAGCCTGCAACACATATTCAACCAGAAGGGGCTTAATATGAGGCAACAACGGTGGGTCGAGCTACTCAATGACTACGAATGGGAAATTTGTGATCATCCGAGTAATGCCAATGTAGTAGCATACGCCCTAAGTCGAAAAGAATACTCTGGTCGAAGAGTCAAGTCATTAACAATCACTATCCATTCGCATCTATCCACACAGATTAAGGAGGCTCAACTCGAAACCTTGAAATCGGAAAATGTGGCGGAAGAATCTCTATAAGGAATGGATAAGAACTTGGAAGTCAAGGGTGGCGGAACCTTATATCTCATGGACCGAATCTGGACGCCGCGACATGGTGGCTTCAAATACTTAGTTGTGAAGGAAGCCCACAACACTCGATACCCTGTTCACACAGGTTCAGATAACATGTATCTGGACCTTAAAAAGTTATACTGGTGGCCTAACATGAAAGCAGAGATCGCTACCTTCGTAAGTAAATGCCTTACTTGCGTCTAGGTCAAGGTCGAATACCAGAAACCATCAGGTATACTACAGCAACCGGATATACCTGAATGGAAGTGGGAGCGGATCACTATGGTTTTCATAACCAAGCTACCCAAGACAACGAGTGGGCATGATACCATATGGGTCATCGTCGATAGATTGACCAAGTCCGCGCACTTCCTGCCCATCAAAGAAACATACAAGATGGAGAAGCTCACAACAACATATATTAGAGAGATCGTACGACTTCATGGTATTCCCATGTCTATTATCTCCGATAGGGATAGCAGATTCACTTTGAGATTTTGGCAATCGCTGCAAAACTCCTTGGGTACAAGGCTGGACATGAGTATAGCCTACCATCCGCAGACTGACGGACAAAGTGGGAGAACTATCAAAACCTTGGAAGATATGCTATGACCCTGTGTGATTGACTTCGGTAAGGCATGGGATACCCACTTACCCCTTTTCAAGTTTTCCTACAACAACATTTATCACACGAGCATCATGGTTGCTCCATTCGAAGCCCTCTATGGCCGAAAGTACAGATCCCCTTTGTGTTGGGCTGAAGTGGGTGACACTCAATTAGCTAGAGGATGAGCTCCTGAAAGCACTCTCATGGGTCCGGAGATCATTCGAGAAACAAAAGAGAAGATCATTCAAATTTGTGAACGATTGAAAGCCGCTAGAGACCGAAAGAAAAGCTACGCAGACATATGAAGAAAACCCTTGGAGTTCCAAGTGGGAGACCGAGTCCTTTTGAAAGTCTCACCCTTGAAGGGCTTGATACGCTTTGGAAAGCGTGGAAAGATGAATCCAAGATACAGAGGGCCTTTCGAGATTCTCGCTACAATTGCCCCTGTAGCTTACAAACTCAATCTACCCCGCGAACTCAGTAATATTCATTCTACCTTCCACGTCTCGAACCTAAAAAGTTGCCTATCCGAAGAGACTCTTGTAATCCCACTCGACGATATCGAGATCAACGAGAGCCTCAAATTCATGGAAGAACCTGTGTAGATTATGGATCGAGAGGTTAAACCAACGAAACAAAACCGCATCCCAATTGTGAAAGTTCGTTGGAACGCCAAACAAGGACCGGAGTTCACTTGGGAGCGCGAGGATCAAATGAAACTTAAATACCCTCATCTTTTTGCTTAGTTATTGTGTAATAACTTAGTTGTTTGAACTCTAATTTCGGGACACAATTCCCTCTAACGGGGGGATGATGTGACAACCCGAAATTTCTTTCTTTTGCAAGAGACCAATTGAATCCAAGTTAGACTCATTTTGTTAGCTTTCAACATTGTTTAGGGTCTATTAGAGCGTTCTAAACGTAATACAAGTGAGGTAGAAACCTAGACACAGGATAACACAATGCATATAAAACAAAATCGGGCCAAGCACTCCAAAACATGGAGTGTGCAGCCACACACTTGAGTGTACAGCCACACATAGGTGTATGCGGCCGCACACCCATTTCCAGCCACACACTCACCTCTATATATAGGGGAGGACCCCCTTCATTCATTCTTTATTTCTTTGGCTGCACTCTACTTCTATCTCTACTTTCTCTCTCTAAAAATCTCGTTCAAAGAACACTCTAAGGGCCTCAAGAACGTGAATCAATCCTATCAATCAACTTGTTACTGGTAAAATATCTAAATCTATGCTTAAAACTCATAGTGTTCTTAGTGTTCTTCATCCTTTGAAGGAGTGCGGCCGCACACCTTCATATGGTGGCCGCACACACACCTTAAAAACTCTCCAAAGTGAAGAGTTTGCCCTTCATGTACTCATAAGACTTAAGAACACCTCAAAAATCAACGTTTTGGGCACAAACTAAGAGTGTACGACCGCACACACCCACTGTACGGCCGTACACTCATGTGTGCAACCGCACACACGCATTTTTTGTACATTTTGACCATACAATCCCTTTTGTAGTCATATACAACTCATATACAACCTTATATGGTTGTAACACTTCATAATAAGTGTTTACTAGTCCCTAAAGAGGTCCCACTACAATAAATAGTTATTCCAAGCACTGATTACACACATATATATGTCATTATATTGTTATTAGTGTCCGTTTGTGCTCAAGTTCGCAATTAACACTCAACCTCCTAAACTGATCCTACCTTCGCATCACTCACTACAGTTGAGTTGATACCCCTTAGTCAACCTTTTAAATGTTTTTATAGGTTTTATGGGGGGGGGGGAATACAAGTTGAACCAAAGAAGTTATAGTACTAATCATAAATGATTTACAACTTGTTATCAAAAGGATTTTCTATATTTTCAAATTACCATGCCAGTAAAGTTGTTTTAAACGTTCATCAAACTTATTTTTATGTTTAGTTGTTGTAAAAAAAGAAACTATTTTTCCAACACTTTAAAAAATTATTTTTGTTTTCAAATCATATCTACACTAATATATTTATATAAGTAAGGATTCAAAGACTTAGAACTGATAACTCACCTTATTTCCTGTTCTTGTTTGATTGTGGACTTAGGGTATTCTCTTATCTGTCCAACTATCATTGAATTCTTAGTTATATATCATATATATTTGTGTTGGATATAAAAGTCTTCGCTTCATTTCAACACCTTTGTGTATCAAAGGCATTCAACTAACAGCTCTATTTAACTATAATAGGTATAGTTAAAGGTTTCCACTCATTACTATTGCTACTATGATACTCACTATGGTCAGAACAATTACGAGTCTATACGTACTATACACTATAAGAAGAGAAAAATATACACTGTAAGAAGAGAACACTAAACACTATAAGAAGAGAACACTAAACACTATAAGAAGAGAACATTATACACTATATGAAGTGAACACTATATACTACATGAAGAGAGTACTATATATATTATACGAGAGAATATACTAAAATAGAATGCGATGCACTACTTCTCGATATGAAACTTCACTATGTGATCGTCGTGTAACTAGAGCCTCCTGGAGGGAGAGAGAACACTATGTTTATAGATCTATACGGGACAGACACTCCCACATTCCGACTGTTAGCTACAGTCTAAGCCGACTACGCCCAGGGATGACAAAACATCACTACACTACTTGTGACCTGGACGGTCAACTGTTACACTACTATCACTCAATATGGTTACCTACGAGTTCACATTCAAATCTTAATTAACACATTAGAATTAAAAGGTAAAACAGACTTCCCAATGTGTATATACATTTAAATACTATCTGGAGTTTACATCTCTACTACATTTAGCCGACAGTGATACTACTGGGGTAAAACTCTATTCTTCCAATTTCTTTATATGAACGGAATTTAAAACTATATTTTCACACCGACATTTTCACTGGGAAAACTCTTACATTTTCAAAGAATCAAACTTACAAATATCCTAGTCCTGGTAAAAGACTACTTTTGCTGGAAAATATAAGATTTTTTAAGGTTCACACTATTTCCAAAACTTGATAACAAATATTGTATTACTTGGTTTTAAACACTTTATATGCAAGCAATGACACTAAATACTTATGAACTCACCAGCTTTATGTTTATACTCGTTTTTAAAACAACATGTATTCTCAGGTCATTAGTAGGCATGTACAAATGCAGCTTTTGAGAAGATGGAGTATATATATACAAGACTCATCTTTTATTTTGATTATACTTTTGGTGTTTACCTCTACAGGACACGCTTGTATTACAATTATTGTACAAATGCAATGGATGTTGGTGCTTGTCCTTACTATTATGCATTGTTATGATATTGTACATGACGTCCTTCACCCCAGAACGTATTCCGCCGTTCTTGGTTTTGGGGTGTGACACCTACCAGTTACCGAAATCTGTTAGATTTTAAACTTAGGGAAATCTCCAAAAAAGTCCCAAAATTCTAGTCCAATTTATGATAAAGTTCCAAACTAAATTTTATTTACATAAAATCACATAATACCGGTTAAAACTTCGAAAAAACCCTTTTCGACTGGTTTTGCAGATTTAGCCGGTATTATGTTTTTTTTTTCGTTAGTTTGCTTAAAATTTTGGGACTTTTCTGGAAACTACATGATAACCAAAATATTGGGACTTTTCTGAAAATTATTATGGAAATAATGGATATTATTATTAAAAAATCATTTATAAACATAACAAATATTTTTATTATAAAAAATAAAATACACTTGTTGCTATTTTCTAGGAATAAATTGGCGATCTAAATACCCCTCTATTGCTTGTTGACCACATTAAACTCTCTATGTTCCTCCTATGGATCGTTGTGGGTATGATGGTGAGATGTACCCAGTGAGTGTTCCTATAATGTTGGTGTTCCTCTTATGTTGCTCAACCTAACTACCACCCAATATCCCTACCTCACACAGTAACAACCATATGCTAACACACATCTATCAAATGTGAAAAAGTAAATCTTGAATGATAGTTTATATGGAAAATAGTGTAGGGTGATTATCTATTTAAATTATCATTCAAAGTTTATTTTTCAATATGTAATTTGTTGGTTGTTACCGAATAATGTATGGAGGTTAGATGGTATTTACGTTAAAGAACATAATGAAAGATCTATATGTTCAAGAATCATTATGCAATGATATTTTATAACAACATGTGATCCTATAGCGTCACACTTAATCGAAAGTAGACACTTATTAATTGTGTATTAATAAATATTATCAACTCTTCTATTTAATTGAAGAATTATACATAGTACATCTCAATATGATGCTTACAACGATAAATAGAAGGAACATAAGGAGTTTAAAGTGATCAACAAACAATAGACCTAGTCGACCATTCTATTCCTAGAAATTAGAAAAAAATGTATTTCCTTTGTTTATAATAAAGAATATTTGTTATGTTTATAAATGATATGTTAATAATAATATCCATTAAGTTCATTATAATTTTCAGAAAAGTCCTATATTTTGGTATGTAAGGGTAGTTTGGTTGTAAAGAGTCGATGTCTTATATGTATTCTTCGTATGTTTTGTTATCTATTTTACTAAGGCATATTATACGAAGCTTTGATGTCTAGTCCTTAGTACATTTTTTGTACGCTTTTACTCTCCTATAAATAGGAGTCTTTACTAGAGTTAGATAAGGTTTTCACAGTCTTGTCTACTTTTGCACTCTGTAAACCTAAAGCGTAATATTGAGCCGAATCAAGATCTTATTTACATCGGTGTTCAATATTTCATACAATTGCTGATTACATACTCTGATTAATATTCAAACTCGATTCTTAGATTCTACAATTGGTATCAAAGCAGGAATCATATCTCTGATCTGATTTTCATCCTTTCAAAAGTTTTTAAATGAATTTTTTGGCTTAAAAGTTTCCGCACTTTTTGAAAAGTGAAAAGTTCATTGATCTAAGTCTGTGATTCGATTCTGCACTTGAATTGTTCAATCGAGTGTTTTCCTAGTTCTTTCAATTTGAATCAACTAGTTTGCTATTAAAAATCTCAAGTTTTCTTCAAAATTCTCAAAGTTTTCTTCCGTACAACAATGGCGTCATTCAATCTTAATTCCATGACTTCATTCTCTCATTTGTTGGGGTCATCAACAAAAATTCCAATGCTAATCCCTGAGTATTACGATCAGTGGGCTGATCGTATGGAGGATTATCTCAATGGTTTAGATGAAGCACTGTGGACTTGTATTTCTGGTAATATCAATCCTCCATCAAATGTTCTGGAGTAGAGAATCAAACTGAACGTATGAAAAAGCTAGAGAAGAAATGCATGAGAGAGCTGAGAGGAGCTTTGCCTCCAGTTGTTTACAACTATGTAAGGAGTTGTAAAACTACAAAGGAAATATGGAACAATCTAAAGGAGAAATTTCAAGGAAGTGAGAAGACAAGAGTTAATTCTGTGAAACAATGCTAGGTTGAATTGAAAGACTTCAAATAGAAAGAAAGTGAAACTATTGAGGCATATTACGATCGTCTGAATGAATTGATCTATCGATGCAATCGATATGGAATCATCAGACCAGTCATGGAATTCAATCTCATCTTTGTTATGGGTCTGAGAAAGGAGTGGCGAAATGTCAGCTTGATGGTCAAAAATCAACAGAGCTTTGATAAGTCAACTTTGAATGATGTGTACAATTAGTTAAAATCACACGAAAATGAAGTGAACGAAATTGCTGAAGAAACGAAGGCGAGTTTGGGAGGTCCATTGGCTTTGATTTCAAAAATGACTGAGGAAGAAGTTCATGAGAAAAGTGATTCTAATGGGGGAAGTGGTATTCGTCATGAATTCTGATTGTCACACCCTAAAACCAAGAACGACGGAAACTTTCTGTGGCAGAGGACGTCATGTACAGTATCACAACATAGTATAATAGTAAACAAGTAAACAACATCATCCATTTCGTTAAATATATAATTTTATACAAGTGTGTTCTGTAGTATATATGACACCAAAATATGAATCAAAATATAAGATGAGTCTTGTATGTGCTCCATCTTCTCAAAAGCTGGCATCGGTACCTATCTACTGATGACCTTAGAATACAAGTTATTTTGAAAGAGTTTATCAGCACTAAAGTTGGTGAGTTCATAAGTATTTTAGTGTCATTGTTTGTATCAGAATGTTTGAAATAGTGTTTGAAGTACGAATTTGGAAACATTTGTAGTAAAAGTATGTGAATATTTGTAAAGGTTTGTAACTCCTAGAAAATCCTATATTTTCTACTAAAAGTAGCCTTCTACCAAGGCACGACTATTATATACGTTTGTTTCTTGTAAAAGTGTATAATATTCCCAAGTGTAACTATCATTATCAAAATATAGTTTGTACATTAATGCTTAAGTGAAGTGATCACCAAATAAATGTAAAGCGTAAATTAATGTAGTATTGTAGTGTTGTATTATAATAACTACTGCTATACTAAGTACCTTAAACCAGATTTATATTAAGGTATTATGTGATTAATTGTACCATACTATCAACTATGAACACGACGATGTAAGACGTCGAATAGTAATGACATTTGGCACCCGTAGACCTGCAGGTCCCACTTTAGCTAGCAGCAAGGTGTACGATAGTCAATCCAATATAGATCTATATGCAAACTCACGCTCTCCGTCTAGGAGATTCTGGTTACAACCCGGGCCATGACAATGAAGGCATGCTCTGATGCAGTGGATCACATTTATGTTATAGTATACTTGTATATGTAATGTATGTACTCGTGTAATGAATGTATTATTTCTCATCATAGTATCGTTGTATAGGTTCTCATCATAGTATAGTTGTATAAGTTCTCATCATAGTATAGTGGTATAAGTTCTCATCATAGTATAGTTGTATAAGTTCTCGTCATAGTATAGTTGTATAAGTTCTCATCATAGTATAGTTGTATAAGTTCTCATGATAGTATAGTAGTATAGGTTCTTGTCATAGTATAATAAGTAATGACTCATGAATGAACTGACTCTTTGTATGCTTCATTAGACTAGAAGTAGTAAGTAGTATAACCCTAAACTATACCTATTATACTTTACTAGTAGACTTGTTTGTGTGAATGAATGTACTGAACTGAGACAAAAGTCTTTATATCTATACATATATACATAATATATAACTAAGGAATCAACGACACTCGGACAAACAACTGGGTACTTTAAGTCCACAACCAAGCGAGGAACATGAAGTAAAGCGGGTTACCTCTCCTAAGTCCTCCAAACCTTATTTATACAACTATATATGTAGTAGACATGGTTTTAACAATATATAAGTTTGAAAACTTTAAAAGAAAGGTTAGAATACAAAAGTGAATTTGATAAAGAGTTTGACATGTAAAATAGTTTGACAATCAGTTTGAAGTCATTTGTTTGGTAAAACAGTTTAAAGTATAAAAAATCCATTTGTATGCTAGTTATAATCACATGTGGTTGATCTAATAATTAACATGGTTCAACTTGTATTTCCACCATAAAGCCTTTAAAAACATTTCAAAGGTTAATTAAGGAGTATGACCTCACCTGTAGTGAGTGATGTGACGGTAGGATCGGTTTAGGAGGTTGAGTGCCAATCATGGACTTGAGCACAAACGAATCCTATTAACCAGATAATGATATATGTATGTATACAATTAGTGTTTCTAACAACTAGTTATTGAATTGGGACAACCTTAGGGACTAGTATACACTTATTTTGAAGTGTTACAATCATATATGATCGTATATAAGGGGTGTATGGTTATACAAGCGAGTGTACGGTCAAAATACACCATATTGGTGTGTGTGCGGCCAGGGTGTGTGTGGGGCCGCACACTCCCCATAAAGTGTGTAAAAACGTATTTTTGAGGTCTTAGAACTCATTTAGGATGGTTTTTCACTTCATGTTCTAGCCACATATGGAGTTTGTTGCTATTTTAGGGCCATAGAGGGGTGTGTATGGTTGCAAAAGATGTGTGCGGCTGTACACTTGGTGTGTGCAGCCATACACACTTGAAAATATGAGAAATGATGTTTTTCAGGTATATCTTCAAGTGTTTTTGGCCTAAAACAAGTTATAACAAGTATATACATGTTATAGAGGCTAGAAAAGGGTGATTTAGGGTCCAAAACTTAGTGTGTATTCTTGGTGTTCTTGAAGGTCTAACACCAAAAACATGATTTCGTGGATCAAATTAGGGAAGAAGGCTAGTTAAGTTCAAGTATCAACAAATCAAAGGAAGTATTACTTACTTTTATGAAGAACAAGACGTAGATGTGGATGAAACTTGAGAGAAAACATGTTCTAGCTTTGAAGGAGTGGGAAAGGGGTTCAAAAATGACTAAGACTGACTTATATAGGTAGGAGTGTGTGGATAAGGGGTGTGCGGTTGGCTGGCCGCACACACCTTGCTTGGTGTGTTTGGCCCGTTTTTGCGATGCTACACGCATTCTAACCCTTCCTAAGACTCATATATTGATTATACTAAGCCTATAGACCCAAAACTACATTGTAAAATAGCAAAACGAGACAAAATTTGATAAGATGAAGGATGTAAAAGTTAGAAAGTTTGGGTTGTCACACTGATGATGAAGCAATAGCATTTTATTCAAACAATCGTGTCAAAAAGTTCTTCAAAAACCCATTCAATTCGAAGATCAAATCAACTGAGATAAAAGGAAATTTTGTGAATAAAACTACAAGTGATGTGAAAAAGAAGGACGAGAAGAAGGATACGAAGCTTGTTGAGGGAAAGATTGAGAAGAAGTTGAAGGGATATGCTGGAGTAGACTATCACTACTGTAACGGTGCCAATCATTTAGCCAATGATTGCATGTTGAGGAAGAAAGATGAGAAGAAGAATAAGATAAAAGATGAAGCTTATTATGATGAAAGACTGGAAGAGGTTCGTGCGAAGATGAAAAACTTGTCATTGGTTTCCATAGGAGAACAAGATGATAATGGAACTTAGCAAGCCTAGTCATCTGGATCAGATGATGAGGAGATGCGAAATCCAACACATGAAGCAATGTTTGCGAAGATGGAAGAGGAATCTGATGAGGAAGCATACGAAGTAAAAGGAAGATGCTTCGTATAAAAGGCTGCAACCAAATCTCCAATGACAACAAAGGTACGTAGCATTCTTGAATCTTTTAATATTCCAGTACATGCTTATAATTCTATAATTCTAAATTGTTATCTTTTGATGAAACTGTTACTTATTTTGATTCAGTTGTGGTGTCTGCTAGGAATGAGGCTAAGAAGCTTTCTATGCAGTTGTTAGAGACAGAGAAGAAGTTAGATTTGAAAAACATGAAAGTAGATTGTTTAGAACTTCAGATTACAAACATTATGGTTGATAGGGATAATTTGTCGAGTGAAATAAAATTGTTGTTAGCACAAGGAAACATTTACTGTAATTTAGCTAAGAGATTGTATGGGAAATTAACAGAGTTACATCATTCTTGTGAGATAAGTAAAGAATAACATAGAAAGTTATTGCCTTTTTTTAGCTTACGAAAGAGCTAAGGTAGATAATATTTCGTATCATTGTGAGAAAGAAATAGTTGAATTTGACAAAGTTCCTGATGATCGATATAGATATGGAATAGTCAAAGTAGATGAATGTCTTGATGCTACTGAATTAGTTAAAATTGTAAATGATACTTTGACTAAGTCTGAACAAATTCACATTTTGAAAAAGTCTGAAACTTCAACATCTGAGGCTCAATTTAATTTTGTTGATATTGAAGATAATTCTAACAATATCAGTGAAATTAGTGATCTTGAGTATGTTGACTGTTCTCAGTTGTCTATTATTAATATTGCATCTTCATCTAAAGGGAAAGAAAAGGTTAATGATTTTTTGGTTAAGAATGATAGTAATCAACCCTTAACTTCGGAGGTTTGTGATTTGGACTTTGTGGAAATTAGAGACAGTCAAATAGATGACAGTGATGAAGAAAAACATGAGAAACATTCAAAGGAAAAGGTATTTCAAAAGGATGAAGAAATTCCTCGAATTGTAGTTGACCAGGTGTATGGTGATACACAAAAGTATGAAAAAGTTTTGAAAGAACAAGGTGCTCATTACCTTGAAACAAATACTGTGGTGTATCCAATTTCAAGTGTACAGATGATATTGTGTTTCCAAATTAAGTGTTTGTAACAACTGGCAATGTTGAAAATGTCAAACCAGAATTCAAGAAATTGGTGGAACAAGACAATTTGAAAACATCAGATGAAGGGTTCTTCGCAAATCACAGCACAGTTGAAAACAACCTAACGAAGAATTCATATGTTTTCCAAAGACAAAAATCTCAAAGAAAATGGGTTGAAAAATCAAAACTTGAGAAAGAAGTCACCAAACCAATTTTTGAGGAAACAAAAAGTGGGGTCAAAATAAATTCGAGAGAATTTAAAGAATAAATTGAAAAATTTTCGAAAGAAAATAACATTTCAAAAAGACAAGCAAGAAAGAAAATATTTTGGCAAAGAATCGAGTCTCGAAAAACATCAACTGAATTGTCGAAACCAGTTAAGTCTGTGAATTCAGACAATTATTTAGACAAAAAGAAAAATCCTACTCATTCAAGCTTAAATGTGTCTGAATCAAAATCACCAAAATATATTTTGAAAATGAAAAACTCATCTTTTTCTAAAGAAGAACAAGTTTATCGTCCAACAACTCATTCTAAGTTTGAAGTGAAAAAAACACCAAAGTTTTCGAAAGTGTTAAAACCTAACATTTTAAGGAAAAATTCAGATAATTCATTTAATTCTAATTCACCAAAGCATTTTTCTCAACGTCGACATTTTAAATCAACATTTGATACTTCCTATGCTGAATCATTTGTTTCAAAACAAAAAATTGATTTTGTTCCTCAAAAGCCAAATTTTCCTAATCATACGAAGAAACAAACATTGAAAGCTTCGCATGAAAAAGGGATAACTTCACGAAAGAATATTGATCACTAGCTCGAAGGAAGAGGAAAAATTTATCAATCAAGTAAATATTTAAAACACTACAAGAAAACAACCCTTTAATGACGCGCAAACAATGACACTCGCTGATAGACGACACGCATTTGTAAGTGCCCTAAAAGATAATGTCAGTTTTGCAAAATTTGAAGGATAGAGGGCACTTATTTGTGCGCACCCTAAAATTAGTGTCAGAAAAGAAAAAAAAATGCGGGGGGCGCCTTTCATAAAATGTGTGTCATGTAAATGTGTCGCTTTATAATTTTTAAGTGAAACACGCGTTCTAGGCGGGAAATGAAATCGACGAAAATTACCCCGCCTATTGAATCCCAAAAAATTAATCCCCCGCCTCTTCTACTTAGCAAGAAAAAGACCTAGGTCCCTCATCTTCATCTTCAGTATCATCAAACATCTCTCTCTCTTGGAATCAGATTCTTGAATGATCGAAACCCTAATTGTAGCCCTAACTACGACATGTCTTACCAACCGTTATCTTCAAATCGCATCATAAACGATGACCACCATGACAACCGTCGACTATACAACCCTTACCAAGGTCTTAGAGTCCTTGTACAAAATTCCCACATCTCCTGAATACCTCTTTCAAGGGGAATCCATCGCTCAACGCCGTTCATGGTGCAAAAACTTGACATACTACACCGGCATCGGTTACCTCAGCGGCGCAGTAGTTAGCGCTGGGAAGGGTTTAGTAGAGGATGTGAAGGATTATGAGGCTAGTGACACCATGAAACTTAAGGTTAATTGGAATGAAATTCGTGGTGGCTGGATTAGCGACTAGAGCGTATTGGCTGGATTAGTGACCGGAGCGCTTTACAAGGCGGCAATGGGCCCTAGGTCTGCGGCTGTTGCTGGAGTTATTGGTGGAATAGCGGTGGGATTAGCGTAACAGGGAAGCATATTTTGAAGAGATTCGTACCAATCTAAGCTCGATCTATATTCAATTTCATATTTTTCCGGAGCTATTGCTGGAATAATGGTGGCTGTGAATACTCCATCGTCAAATAGTTTGCGTAAAAACGACGTAATAGAAGAAGGGAGGAAGTGCTAGAATTTCCTAAAAATGAAACAGATTTGGGTGTTGTGGAGGAGCCACCGGTGGTGGCAAGTGAAGTTGAAGCATCTAAGCATAATAGTGAACTGAAAGTTGAGCCAGTGATGAAGGAGGCCGACGGTTGGACTTTAAATGTTAAAATTAAAGTGGGCCGAAAACCCGAACCGAACCGAGAACCGAACCGAACCGAACCGAATTAGACCCGAATAAGCAATTCGATTCGGTTTTCGGGTATCTATATAAGGCTTATTCGGTTTTCGGGTTATTCGGTCCGGGTTACCCGAATAAGGGGTTATTCGGTCCAAAAAACCGAACCGAATATGAAGAGTCTTTTTTCCCTTGCGGCCTTGCGTGAGTCGATTTAGTGTTTAATTTGTTTTTTTAAAAAGTTTGTTATGAAATCATAAGCTACAAAAATCATTAAAAATACAATATTTATTCGGGTTATTCGGGTTATATACTTATAGATAGATTTTTGGGTGTTTTGAATGTTTAATATTTAGTGTTTAATTTGTTTCTTTAAAAGATTTGTTATGAAATCATAAGCTACAAAAATAATGCAAAATATTCGGGTTATTCGACTACAAAATCATTTTGTACATGTTATTCGAGTTATATACTTATGAAATCATAAGTTTCAAAAGTAATACAAAATATTCGGGTTATTCGACTACAAGTGTTATTCGGGTTATTCGACTACAAAATATTCAGGTTATTCGGGTTATTTGGGTTATTCAACTCCTTAATCATCTTGCACATGTTATTTGGGTTATTCGGGCCGGAACCGAACCGAACCGAATAATACCCGAACCGAACCGAACCCGTATTGCTTATTTGGTTCGGTTTTCGGTTCATACAATTTGCTTTATTCGGTTTTCAATTTATTCGGTTCGATTCGGTTCGGTTCGGTTCCGACCTGAATAACATCCCTATGAAAAACCACCATTTGTGGTGGAACTTGATGGATCTCTTCCTTTCTACGTGGTCTATGCATATCAGGAGTTATTTTGGCTCTAATGTTGGCGATATCATTCTATTTGGGAAGGTATTTTAGCTAATTCAGTTACATCTCAGTTGACCCTGTTCATATGTATTATAACGCTTGAGTAATTATATAAGACTCGCTATTTTATCATTCTTACCAAGATAAAGATTGATCTTGATCTTTAATAACTTTCATTTGAATCAAGGTCAAAGTAGGAAGTACTTATCACAACTGTTGTGTGGTGGTGAAGTATATGCAAAGATGCATGTATGCTATCCCAAATGCCCTTGTACTTGAAGACTGTTATAATGACTCTTTTCACACCAAGCTTAATGTAATACACCTCTTGCCTTTGCTCCCCTTTTCTTCTTTAAATTTACCAACATCATATTGCTTATATTATTATTTACTATCTATTTATGCTTTTTATTTTATTTAATTAGGAGTTGGCATTTGAAAATGATTTCGTGAATAATTAGAATCAGATATTCATTTCTTGGATATTTGTAAGTTATAACCCCTAAACAGCTAAACCTATACAATAAAACTTTATTTGAAATAATCCGATAATCATTTCCAAATACCACATCTCGAGTTTATAAAAACTTTATTTGAAATAATATGATATTTATAAGTTATAACCCCTAAACAGCTAAACCTGTACAAACTAATTCTTTTCTTTCTTTGTTTGATTGCATGACTTGCAGATAAGATTCATGGGAAAATGGGAGAAGGTGAGTACAATTTATGAACAAATTACATCTAATTGTTTGTAATACATCATTATATATATTGACTAATCTAATTGATTCTTGTATCATTCAGGTACACAAAACATACTTCTCGTGTCTCCGGAGTATGTGAAAGTGCCTAATTACAAGGTATGATTACAAGTCATGTCAAACACTTTCTTACGTGTTTTATTTAATAGGATGGACACAATTCCCACTTTTAAAACTCCCAATATCGGCACCAACACAGAACCATAACCATTGTAGTTCTGCCTTGCCTCAATCCTAGCCTCTGGCATCTTTATAAATTGAAAAAATTACAATCCAATTTGTGATGGTGTGGAAGATTACAAAAATAGATAACAAATCTGGAAAACTAAAGACTTTACGTCTGTATCAGAAAGATTAGAGAGAACCATTAATTCCCGACTTTTTACATATTTGCCCCCATTGATTGTTTGGTTTGAATGATGTACATGAGAGAGCAGAAGAGAGCTGCCCTTTTGAAAGAAACTCAACAATGAAAGTACACTAAATTCAACCCTTTTTTAATATCTCGTGTATGTTTCTGTTTATCAGAATTCAACCCTTTTGAATGATGTTGTACTTGAGGAGCTTCAAGATGTTTTGAGATTTGAGAAGCATATGCAATACTCTCAATTTGCCATTGGCTCAAACATATGCGTAGGTTTCTTTCACCTCACCTCACCTCACCTCACCTCACTTTTTTGTCACTCCCAACCAAAGCTGTCAACCGAAAAAACACAAGAGAAAATTGGGACATCGTATATTTTAAGTGAGCTGCTTTCATAACAGACTACACAGTATATATCGCCTTGATCCTGAGATGTTCCATCGGGTCCTTCAATTGCCTCACTGACACCTATCAAAAGCCAAGCATCAGTACTTATCTTTCTTAGCCATGGCTTTGTTCCTCTATCATGAGACAGTGTATAGCAAGCTATTGCTTTCTTGGAGCTTTGAAATGTAGCCAAGCTATTGATACTCATGGTGCATGTTGAGGGGTCTGTAAGCATCAACAACAACAGATTTTTCACATTTACTTGAAGAGCATGCAAAACCTACCACAGCCAACGAGAAATTTCAATTTTGGTCCTTGTGTTCAGCAAAAACTTTCGGTTTTGGTCCAAATATGATTTTTTTGGTCTTTAGTTTCATGTTTCATAAGGAATTTGGTCCTAATTTTGTTAGATCTAACCACTCAGCTAATAATTTGGACCAAACCTGCTGAAAAAAATATGCCACAGGAACTAGAATCGTAATTTTCAATTTATTTTATCAATAAACTAATTTTGAAATCACAGCATATTTTATTTTTGACTATCTTAAAAAGCATAGTTCTTGAGTCATGAAAGCACCATCAAGAATTCGAGCACCACTAGAGGTCTATATAGCAATATTGCATAGACACAGGTTGGACTAATGAGATAGAAATTGCAATTTTTTGTCACTCCCAACCAAAAAGGTAGAACAAGTTGGGAAATTTTCTCTCTCTGTGAAAATGACATGAATGCCCTTCTCATTATCTCATGGAAAATAGACCTAAAGAGCTTGTCCAGTCCGATCCCTTGTAACAAATGCAGACTAGGTGTTTGTTGTCTTTCTCTCTGTGTGTGTTCTTGTAACAAGGATGTTTATATCTAAGAAAGCCTTGTTTTCTACTTTGTGGTATGTTGTGTTACTTTTGTGTGCATTATTAGGTCAATGAAATACAAACTTATATAATATAGCTTTACCAGATTAAGGGGTTGTTTCTATTTCTTTTGACTGACCGAACTTAATCTAGACACATGGCTGTTCTTTATTTGACTTAATCTATACAACATGACATAACAGATTAAACCAAAAAACATGGTTTAATCTATTCTGATACACACTCTTTACCTATTTGTTTTTCTACTTTTTTCCTCACGTTAAAATTGATGAATATTATTTGTTAGATTGCAAGGGTAAAATGGTGATTGAAATGTTGTATAGCATATCTCATTATATGAGTGGTGATTCCTAATCTTGGTTGCAAATGACGTTCATAGTTGCATTCTGTCAGTCGGTTAGTAGGAAGATGAATACAGGCTGCAATATTGTTTTCGATTGAAATTTCAAAGTAGGATATCTCAGTCTCAGTCTTAGTCTTTGATGAGAGCCACACCATGGAGATGGATGGAGAAAGATATAGAGGTATGTGTGTACATAGTTTTCCTCCCATCTCTCGTTTCCTATGTTAAAATATTTTGCTTATTTCTCTCATATTTTTGGAACCCATTGTATTAACTAATGCCCCTTTAGTAGTAGTAGTAGTAATAGTAGTAGGGGTATAGTGGTCATTGTTGTTGGCCAAACCAAACCAAATCAAAGACGATGCCTGATGTGGCGTGGGGGAATTATGTAAATACTGCTAGTCGTTTTAGTGTGTAAATGCATGCAGATCAAGGTTGTGTTACATTACATGATATCTTTGTTGTTGTAACCTGTTTACAATGAAATAGTAACAGTTAGGAGAGGGTTTTTATTTTTATTTTTGTAAATTTGATCATCAACAAGAACAAAACTGTCTTGTAAGTGTTATTTCATCAAATTGCAGAAAATAGCCATGTGCTTGAAATATGGAGCTTGAAACTTAAAAAAGCTTACAAGTTTTGATTGGTGGATTGATTCTTTTTTAGGCTTATTCTGCATGAAGTGATTATCAGGATATATCATACTTGATAAGGTTTGTTCAAAGTGTTATAGGATTAAAGTACACTAAAAAATGTCAATGGCTAACTTTTTGGGATTTCTCAGTTAAAATTATGCAGAAGCATTTCTTATGTTGCAGTTGCTGCTCATGCAGATCAGACTAGCAGGAGGAAATTAGCACTTTTCTAGGTTCCTTTGTTACTAGGCATTGGGGAAGAAGTTACAGCCCTGAATAAGGCAACTAAAAGTGGCGATACTGATCTTGTTTATCTTGTTCTCTTTTATATATGACAGAAGGTATTTATTGTTTTCTTATTTGATTAATTATAAAATAATGGTAAAATTAAGTTCTCAAATTATTGGCTTGTATAAAGACCAGCATTGGAATTATTTGGAATGATACAAGCTAGACCTATTGCACGCGTCTTATTCATACGAGACTCAAGATATCATATTTTGGCACGGCTAGAAGCTTTGGAGGAAACGAGACTCAAGCAAAAGTAAACACACAGAGAGTTGTTGGCGCATAGTAAGCTAGATGATGCAATTGTATATAAATGAGTTCATTTTTTTTATAACATTTACTCACTTTTGGAATAATTATTTGTATTTGACATATTAGTGAAATGAATTATCTTTGTTATTTATGGTATTTTATTTTGTATTATGAGATTTTTAATGTATTATTTAATTTCAAAATTAGTAAATCTATAAATATATATTTTTTTAAACATTTAAAATTATGATACGCAAAAATGTGTATTATCCTCATATATGACATGGCCTTTCTTGGTAGGGGTTTTCTTGATACGCATTGCGTGTCAATAACACGCGCATCGTAAGGTTAAGACACGTGCATGCATGTTGTCTTCCTTTATGACAAGGCCTTCTTTGATACGCATTGCGTGTTGTAAACGCGCGTCGTAATTACGCGTCGTAAATGAGCGTCCTCTATATATGACGCGCAAAAACGCATCGTCTCTCTTTAAGACAGGGCCTTCCTTGACACACATTTGCGCGTCGTCTGAGCCTCTTACGACGCGCAATGAGCGTCGTAAAAGGCTGTTTTTCTAGTAGTGAAAGATCAAATTAACGATGCTTATGAGATGTATGTAAATACTTCTTCAAATGGCAGTTCATCATCAAAGGATTCGAATATCTTAGTAAAAGCATGGAAACCTGTCACAAAAACGAAGACCGAACAATCACAAACTCAGAATGCGAAGGGTGATGTTAGTATACATACAAAACAAATAAAACATTATGTTTCAATCCCTACAAATGAAGATGTGGAGATTATTAATAGTCTCAAAACTAAAGTTTGTGATTTAGTCAACAGTTATTTTTTCAAATCTTTGTTGAAATCTAATTTCCAAGGACCCAAAAAGCCTTCGGTATCTAAATTATTTCATTGATTGCAGGTACTTTGTGACGAGTAATATAATAATAAATGGTACATTGATAGTGGTCGCTCTTGTCACATGACTGGGAAGAAGGAGAATCTTAGAGACTTTCGAACCTTAAAAAATGTTGGAGTGGTTAAGTATGGAAATAATCAAAAGTGTCAAGTCAAAGGATATGGTAAAATCACGAATGGACAATTTACAGTGAATCGAGTTGCTTATGTCGAAGGTTTACAACACAACTTTATAAGTATAACACTCCTTGTGGTAGGCACTGGAAATCAAGTACTTTTTAACAAAGAAGGAAGCATTATTTCGAACGTTTACACAAAAGAAGTTAAGCTGAAATCCAAACGGAAGGGTGACATGTTTACTTTGGACATCAAACCAATTAATGGTAAACTTGCTGTATGTCTTCTTTCGAAAACAGCATCACATATGAGGTTTACCTATACTTAAACAAACTTGTTGTGCAAGATTTGGTAAGAGGTTTACCTATACTTAAATTTGATAATGATTCTTTATGTGCAGCTTGTGAAGTTGGCAAGCAATGTAAATAAGCTCATCTGATCACAATTGATTCAAAGATTGTTAAACCACTGGAGCTTTTACATATTGATTTATGTGGTCCTTCGACAGTTTCAACACTCAACAACAAATGGTATATCTTAGTTATTGTTGATGATTTTTCCAGATTCACATGGGTTTATTTTCTCATATTAAAATCCGAAGTGGCAAAAAACATGATCAAATTTATCAAGAAAATGGAAATAACCTTGAAAAAGCTTGGTCACAAAATCAAGTGTGATCATGGAACTGAGTTTATGAACAATGTTCTTGATTCATTTTAGTGGAAAAAGGCATTACACATAATTTCACTTCTCCATACACTCCACAGCAGAATAGTGTTGTTGAATGAAAAAATCGATCTTTATGCGAAGCTACAAGGACTAAGTTGGTATATGCAAACTTACCACAATATCTTTGGGTTGAGGCTGTATCCATTGCGTGTTTTACTTAGAACAAATATTTCATTCATTGGCGTTTTAATATTACACCTTATGAAATACTGAATAATCAGAAACCTAATATGAAATTCTTTCATGTCTTAGGACACAGGTATTTTTTTATGAATCTCATGGATAACCTTTCAAAGTTTCAAGCAAAATCTGATGAAGAGATTTTCTTAGGGTATTCACATAATTCAGTGGCATATCGTGTATTGAACAAGCGTACACGAAAAGTGGAAGAAACTTTTAATATTACATTTGATGAATATTATATCAAATAATCTACACAATAATTTCAAAATCTTCCAATTTTGAAATAAAATCAAGATGAGTCAGAACCAACACAAATGTTGGATATTGATTATGATTTGATATTTGGACTTTCAGATCATGCTGGAAATGATAAAAAAAAAAATGCTCATGATAATCACATCCCTGAACTTTCAAAGCTTACTGATGATTCAACATCATCTCCTCAATAGATAGGCGAAAGTATGCAAAATGATCCAATGGAGGGAGAGCATTTGGATTCGAACACTCTAATAGAGGGGGAGCATTCTTTCGACGGGGAGAATGAGAGAGATAATGTTGATCTTGAGGGGGAGAGATCAAATGCTAATGTTGAGGAGGAGCTATTATAAAATAATGAAAATTATCATGATGTTAATGATGTTTGTTCAATTGCAGGTTTAGATAATGATGAATTATACGAAGATGCACCTTTGGAATTTGGTCCAGCTTATCCACCAACGGACAAATGGACAAAAGATCATCCGAAGGAACAAATAATTGGTAATTCACAAGAGGGAGTTTTAACAAGGGCCCAAATTTGTGCAAAGAATGAGGTATTAAATACTCATCAAGAGTTTTGCATGTTTAATGTTTTTATCTCTAAAATTGAACCAAAGACAGTAAAGATTGCAATGGAACATTCAGATTGGGTTGTTGCAATGCAATCTGAATTGTATGAATTTGAAAGAAATAAGATTTGGAGATTAATTCCCAAGCCAAATAATGTTTCGATTGTCAGGTTAAAATGGATTTTCAAAAATAAAACTGACAAATATGGAAATATCATTCAAAACAAAGCTTGACTTGTTATGGGGTACTCTAAAAAAGAAGGAATTGATTACAAAGAAACTTTTGCCCCTATTGCAAGACTTGAGGCGGTTCGTATATTTTTGGCTTATGCAGCTCACAAAGACTTTGATTTTTATCAAATGGACGTGAAGTGTGCATTTCTAAATGGAGAACTCGAAGAAACTGTCTATGTGGAACAACCTCTAGGTTTTGGTAACGAAGAACATCCTGATTATGTTTATATTTTAGATAAGGCAGTTTATGGTTGGATACAAGCACCAAGAGCCTGGTATGAAACTCTTACTTCATTTTTAAAGCAATATAAATTTAAAAAAAATGATCAGATGATCCCTGATTATTTTGTAAGAAAGTTGGGAATCATCTTATACTTGTTCAAATTTATGTTGATGATATCATATTTAGCTCAACTGACCCTGTTTTGTCTAAAGAGTTTGAAGACTTGATGAAAAGTAAGTTCGAAATGAGCATGATGGGAAAAATTAATAATTTTCTTGGTTTAAACATTCATCAAAACAGAGAAGGAATCTTCATTAATCAAGAAAAATATATGAAGAATCTGCTAGAGAATTTTGGATTATCAAATAACACAAAAGTTACGAGTTCCAATGGCAACTAGGATCAAACTAACTCCTTCGTTAGATAAACATGCAGTTGATCTTACTTTATACAGAACCATGATTGGATCTTTACTATATTTAACTGCTAGTAAACCTGATACATTTTTTTCTATATGTAATTGTGCTAGGTATCAAGAAAATCCACAAGAACCACATCTCACTACTGTAAAGAATATATTTTATTATCTCAAAGGAACTTCTTCACTAGGATTATGGTATCCTTATAATACAAGGTTCTTTGTTCAAGCATATTCGAATGCAGATTTGGGAGGTTGTAATCTTGACAGGAAGAGCACAAGTGGAGGATGTCAATTACTCGATGGTAAGTTGGTGAGCTGGCAATCGAAAAAGCAGACATGTGTTTCAATATCAACAGCTGAAGCTGAATATGTTGTTGTTGCTGCATGTACTTCACAGATAATATGGATTCAAAGTCAATTACATGATTATACAATTAACATGAAAAAGATTCCTTTATATTGTGATTCACAAAGTGCAATAAGAATTTGTCATAATCATGTCTAGCATTCAAAGACTAAACATATAGATCTTCGTTATCACTTCATCAAAGATCATGTGGAGGAAGGAAATATTGAAGAATATTTTGTGAAAACAACAGATCAGTTCGCTGATATTTTCACAAAAAATTTGGATGAAAAACCATTTGTACGAATTTTGGAAGGACTGGGAATGATTGATGGAAATTCAATTCCAAGTGAAATAGACAAACAGTGATTACAAGAAAACAACAAAGAAAAATCATTAAGTATTCAATGGTTACTCTTCACAGTCAACTCTTCGAATGCTTCGAATTCGTATGATTGGTATTTTTAAAACTTTGAATACTTGCGACAAGTATTTTTAATTATTTTGTTCTTAATTTTTAAAAAATCAAAAACATCAAAAATATTTTCTTATTATTTTGTTCTTAATTTTTTAAAAATCAAAAACATCAAAAAGATTTTCTTATTATTTTTTTCTTAATTTTTGAAAAATCTAAAACAACAAAAAGATTTTATTTCTTCTTTCTTTTCAAGTAATATGTTGCAGATTTTCATGAAGATACAAAGAGGATAAGGCTTTCAGTTATAGGGTGAGGTACATTTATCATTTTATTCTTTGAATTTCAAATTTTTTACTAGTTAAGATGTCCCTAGAAGCATGCTGCTGCATGTTGTCTGAAGCCTCGAAATGACTCAATGTTTGAAAGCCTTAATGAAATTTTCATACGAAGATTTCTTCCCAATTAGGTTTACATTCACATTAGTCCAATGAGCTACCTTACTCTTCTCACATGAGTTAAGAGTTTACTGTTTGGTCCTAAATAACAGAGGTACATGTTCCTTCGTATACCAATCTTTTTCAACTCAAATTTCTTACACCATCACAGACGAATACATATCTCCAAGAGGTTTCTGATCAAACCAATCGAAACATAGATATATAACAAATCTGTGTTTATGATCAGACATCATGAGACCGTGATGGAAGTGAAACCCAATTTGATCAACCTTTAAGGAATTGATGGGGAACTTAGTTCCAGATTTTAACGAACCATTTGTTTCTGTACCTTTGTTCGAAACTCCAAATCATATTCAGTTCTTACGCGTGGTCTTGATCAAATATTCGAAACCCATGATGTTTGTTACCCAACACGATCCAAAATACAATTTTTTCTTGAATATGATTTTAGTGTGAGGTTTATCAGAAATCCCATGTTACTTAAAAGTTTTTCAAAGCAAACTTGTCACTGAATACAGTGGTCAAACAAGTAATTTCTATTACAATTAGTCACCTTATGTTTAGGTTGATATGCAATGAAATTCATTAAACCACCTCAAAAGCCTTTTTAAAAGAAGCCTTTCGATACTTCTTTACAAGATTTGATTGTAATTCACAGGAAAACACACAAGCTGTTTGTTATCTCCCTTGATAATTAACGAAGCAATCTTTACCCGGGGTTTTAACTGCCTTCGTGTCAAATTAAATTTTTGACATCACTGACTATCCAAAAAAAATTATTCCTTCTTATCTTTATTCTTTCACACTTGACACACACGAAATCCTCGAGTTTCTGAGTAATACCAACTCAGGCTGATGATTTCAAGAATCTGGCAAATGACTTTACTTTGAAACCATAAAGTAAAAGAGCCTTACCTCCATCCGAAGGGTTCCGATGGTTACTAATATATTGGGGCAAACAATCCAGGCTGTTTGAAGGGACTATTTGAAGGGACTGTTTTGAATTCTGTGCGGGTTTTGAGGAGACGTGACAGTTACTTTTATCACGCATGGTTACTTTTTCATCATCTTGATGCGGGTTTCTCGGTGACATGTCACAGATCATTAAATTCTTAGCTCGCTTTGATTTCAAAATTGAACGTTACATATAAAAGGGGATTCAATGGTTCATTACCATTTTACGCTTTCATATTGCCAAATTTTCTCTGATAAACATCCAACTCTCAAACCCTAACAATGGTGACTACTAATCCTGATGCAACTTTGTCTCACACCACCGATGATGTAACCTCATTGTCGATAATGAAGATTCAAGGAACTAATTATCAAGTTGAAGTAAACGTCTCTCACTATCCTGAAGAACTGAAAATGCTTATTGTTACCTGGAAAAGTTACGTATTATCAAAAGCTATGTTCAACGTATTCTCTGTTCCTCTATCCTGGTTGTCTCAAGCTGGATCAACAACAACTTACTCTAAAGCTTTGAATGCAGTGTTGTTTAATCTTGTGACTGATAAGAAGGTTAGACTTTCCAAGAAGCTTTTCTGTCAAATTCTCAAGATACCTAATTCTCCGCTATACGTCACTTTTACATTCCCACAAATAGTCCACATGTTCAATGAAATGGGTCATCAACCCTAGTTGACAAAGATCGGTGATTTCAAGAATTCAGGACTTCCGAGTGTTTGGAATTTTTTGTTTGGCACTTTTCTCAAATGCTTGACCGGAAGAACTATTGGGTTGGATAAGGGGCGGATGAAAGTTTATGCGATGGTTGCAGGTCTATACTACGATCTTCTGGTTGATTATTCTACTCAATTATGGAAGGAGTTGTTGAAGAGTATAGAGAACACGAATACTATTCATGGAATTTCGTGTGCTCGATATTAGAGTTTGATTTTACAATATTTTTATGAGAAGGAATGGATTTTGGTTTCCGCAGATAAAGAAAAGGCTGTCTTTCATGTTTATAGTTGTCCGAAGGATGCAACTGACGATACTGATGAATTTCCATTTGTTGCTCGCATTCCGGATGCCATGTTGAAAAGAGTTTATCCCACCAACACCGTTCTCCTTACTTAGTTACAAAAAATTGATACTTCTGTTGAAACTGGGGTTCTTTTGGCCAGAGAAGAAGAAAAGAAGACTAAACGTTCGAAGAAGATTGTTGCTAAATCTTCTATGAAATCTGTCAAAGAATCTACATCCACAAAGAGTCTAAAGAAATTACCAATAATCAAAGCTGAGCCAATCCAACCAGAAATAGCTGTTGCTGACACTCCATTGACTCAAAAGGAAAACATTCCTTCGAACACTGGTGTTTTTTTGAAGAATCAAGATGAAGTCCAAGCATAAGATTCAATCAGCTCTCACAAATGTTGTTCGCAAACCATAGGTTTCACATCAAGGAGTCATTTTTTGTGAGATTTCTACCCCTGCTTCACCATCTTCTAAGAAGAGAAGGGCAACAGATATGGCCAAACATATATCTAAGAAGAAGAAGAAGGGTAGGGTGATTATTTCATCAGAGTCTATTGCTGATGAAAATGAAACAATTCCAGAGACATTGGAAGCTGGTCTTCAGTAAGATCCGTCTCATATTACATCAACTGATGTAATACCACCCGCAGTTTTGCTTGCCAATACAGTTTCTGTGGAGGCATGAACTTCTGATATTTTTGTAAACATATCTAATATGGATGCAAGTGTCACAATGGGTGAGGATTCTTCGCATGTTGGAGACAAAGGTAAGTCTTCGGATGTTACCCCAGACACAACTGTTTCTTTACCTTCATAGGTTACACCTGTCATTCCTACTACATCCACAATCGATTCTCCTACTTTTGAAAACATCATTAAACAACCATTTACATCTCTTTTTTCTTCATAATCAACTGATCCACCTACCACTACTTCACCAATAAAAGATTCTTATTTCATTGAAACTGAACATGAGTCTGAAGGTTTTGATGGAACCTTTGAGAATCTAGAGTTTGATGAAGAAAAGACTGAATTCCCAGATCATATGCTCACGAAAATGAAACAGTTCAAGATATTGAATACGAAACTCAATTCAATTCTTCAATCTCAGACTAATCTTAGGGGAGGTAATTCAGTGACTAGTCTTGAAATGGATGGTATCCTAAAGATGGTTGAAGGGAGACTTTCTTCGAAAGTGTCCAGAATGATTAAGGATTATGAGTCTCGTCTTCTCGAGAAAATTGATCTTTTTGATCAGAATAATGAGTTAAGGGTCAATGCTCAGAAATCTACATTTAATGATGATCTGAAGGAATTAAAGTCAATTGCAAAGGAGATACATATTTTATTTATTCAGGATGTGAAGAAGGTAAGAGAAGACGTGAATTATAAACTCCAAGAACTTAGACAAGATGTGGAGAAAGAGATTGCAAATGTTCGTACCGAATTTGCATCTCTCAATCAAAAGGTGGATATCATATGTGATGTTGTTACTAAATTTGCAAAGTTGTACGAAAGTCTGAGTCCTTAAATTGCTCAACTTTCTACAACTGAGAACAAAAATTTCATGGAGGTTTTCTCATTGCTAAAGGAGTTTAAAACTTTATCTTCTACACCTGGTTCGTCTTCTCTACTCTCCTCTGCAGATCATGTCAACAAATTTTCTCAATTCGAAGCCTTACTTCTTCAGCAGTTGGCTCCTCTTTCCAGGATATCTAGCCTTCTTCCTACTATTGATGTCCCACCTGCTAGCACAGGGGTGCAAGGGGGAGAAAATAAAACTAAATGTTTAAAGGCTAGTGGCAAAGATGTGAAGGAAGTGGGACAGGTGTTTCCTTCCAAAATCCCAATATCAAAACCAGTAATAGCAACTACTGGTCCTATCACTTCAAGAATAGTTACAACTGTGCCAATTACAAGACCAATTTTGAAAAGGAATTGTGATTGGTAAATCTAATGACACTGGTAGAAGTGATACGAAAGCAAGAGAAGTGATAGAGGAATCTGGTTCGAAGGCAAGGGGAAAGTCAATACTAATCAAAAAATCTAAAGAAGAGAAAAAGGCAAAGGCTGAAGCAAAAGTAGAGAAGATGAGGATGATTCAAAGCATCATGACTCAAAGGGCCAATGATCCTCCTAGCATGAACACGGGTGATCCATCAAAGAACTACAATTACGAAACAATTGAAGCCAATGTTGTATTCAATCACATGTATTCGTATCAGAAGAATCCTAAACATATCTATATTGTCACGAATACGGATGCATGCCAATTGGACTTTCCAATTAACAAAATGATGTTCACCATGCCTTAATTTAAAGCAGAAAGTAAATTCAAGGAAAAAAATGAAGGTACACAAATGAAGATAAGATTTCATGCGGTTCTTGCCAAGCCTGCAGAAGAAGTATGGTCCTTGATCAAGATTAAAAAGGTCATAAGTATAAAGAAGGATGTGGTTTTCAAAAACACAATCCAAAACATGAAGTATAGTGTGACCAGGGAAAATGGCAGTGTGTGCGAATTTACTATTGCAGACTTTACTTTGATGAACATGTATGATCTTATACAAGTTGCATTACTGCTGAAGGAAATATCATTTTCATATCTTCAAAACACAGAGCCTGATGAGTACAAGCTGGGAGTTACTCAAATCAAGATTTTTATCGAAATTTATTATGAATGTTTGGCAATCACTGATGTGCAGTTAGCTACAACTAAAGGTCTGGAAATTATAGCACCAATGGCTCCTTCAAAGACTCAAGCAGACTTGAAGAAATATGCAGATGGTGAAATATGGTTGAAGCCTTTTGGCTTAGTCTTCTCTGGGAAGGACAAATCAGGAAAGTCAAAGAGATTTTTGTTCCAGGCAATTGAAGTTGAAAGATATTCTACTTCGCAATATACGAAGTTGATTGTTCGTATGAACCATTGCAAGAAGAATAATGTTGAGATACGAAGAGTAATGTTGTACTCCATTCAACTACATACAAACAGGAGTCTTCAACTCTGTCTACAAAGGGGGAGAATGTAAGGGTAGTTTGGTTGTAAAGAGTCGAAGTCTTATATGTACTCTCTGTATGTTTTGTTATCTATTTTACTAAGGCATATTATATAAAGCTTTGATATCTAGTCCTTAATATATTTTTTGTACACTTTTACTCTCCTATAAATAGGAGTCTTTACTAGAGTTAGATAAGGTTTTTTACAGTCTTGTTTACTTTTGCACTCTATAAACCTAAAGCGTAATATTGAGCTGAATCAAGATCTTATTTACATCGGTGTTCAATCTTTCATACAATTTCTGATTACATACTCTGATTAATATTCAAACTCGATTCTTAGATTCTACATGGTTATCGGGTAATTCTCAAAAAAATCCTAATATTTTGAGCCAACTAACGAAAAAGGACAGAATACCAGCTAAATCTACAAAACCGGCCAAAAATGGTTTTTTCGATATTTTAGCCGGTAGTTTGTGCTTTTCTATAAATAAAATTTAGTTTTGGATTTTTCCATAAATTGGACTAAAATTTTAGGACTTTTCTGGAGATTTCCCTTAAACGTATATTCACTAATCCTCTTGTAATGATTATGCACAATGTCACAGAGACTTGTCTACAGTTATTACAGGGTATTCCAATGGAGATCAACTCCATCAAAACGAAGTTTCATATTCAAAGTACTTTGCTTTGATGATCCTTATTGCATTAAGTTTTTTAATCTTACACAGATTGAATAATTTCCTCGTATGGAAACATTTCCATATTCCTATTTTGACTATCACTTCTTAACAAGACTAGCCTCTCTTTCAGAATATGTCAATATGGTCCTTCCAAAATTAACGTTATACTTCCAACTGTCCCTGAGCAACCAATCTTTGGTAAACCTTAGATTGTCCTAGATAATTGCTTAATCATTTTAGTCATATCCAATTCTAGACTTTTCCCCTCTTAATTCCCTGAGCATTTGGAAAATTTAGAGATTATGAATATTATAGCACATGCAATCGATCCCATATCCGAAACATATGGGACACGATTCATGATGTCTCACATAAAGATTACGAAAAGGGATTTCGTAATCATAATCGAATTTTAGGATGCAAATAATGGAACCATATATAGAATTTGATGAATCGTTGTTCGAGTAATGAGAATCAAATTAGAGTAAAAACGATATGAAAGAACACGAGATGTAAATATGATCTTGTTTCAGCTCTATTATACTTCCACAGTTTTACAGAGAGTACAAAGACAAGTTCTGTAAAGAATTCTTATCTAACTCTAAATAAAGTTCCTATTTGTAGGAAACATGAAAGTATACAAAAAACTACTAAGACATTGCATTTAAGCTTCAAACATTAAGACGCTTTGGTAAATATATTACAAAATACACGAAGGGTAATGTATTTGACTCATTACAACACGTCTTCGACTCTTACGATCTCCCCCTCTGGAATGAAGTCGACTTCTCAGGTTGTAAGAATTTGAATATCTTACATCATAACCCTTCGAACTTCCGTGTACTAAGATATAATCTTTTTCAGCTCCTTCTTATCTGCTTCGTTATTTTTCTTACAATTATTCATACGAACAATGAAGTTTGTATATTGGGACGTTTTATATCTTTCGACTTCACAAGCCTGGAACAAAAATCTTTTGGATTTTCTAGCTTTGTCTTTTCCAGCAAATACCATACTGAATGGTTTCAAACAAATTTCCCCATCAACATATATCTTCAAATATTGTTGAGACTTGGTTGGTTCCATGGGTACTTTGATTTCTAACCCCTTTACACTAGCTAGATCCACATTTGTAAGTGCCAAACACTCATAATAATTCTCCAAGAAAATCTTGATGTGAGCCACTCCCAGTCGAAAAACTTCAGGTTCAGTTTCCCAATGGTATGAAGAATTTTTATCTATTAAGAGAAGAGACATTTATATAAGGTCATACAGATTCATGAGAGGAAAATTCGCGACTGTGAAATCAAAAGCCTAACCATTCGCCCTTGCAACAATGAATCTCACATTCTGCATCATATCTTCGAATAAAACGTCCATTTTGATGCTTATAACTTTCTTGATTTTTATCAGTGACCAAATTTCCTCTGGATCCTTAGTTAGAACTGCATGAAAACGAAGCTTCATGTAGTTGTAATCATTTTCACTTTTGAATTTATCCGAAACTTTAAACTGAGGCATCAGAAACATCATCTCATTAATCGGGAAGTCAAGCTGACTCATTTCTGCATTAGAAACCCCATAACTCTGTTTTGGTTTCTTTTTAAATGCATACATGTGATTGAATGCAACCTTCACTTCAATCGTTTCGTAGTTATAATGTTTGGCAGGAACTCCTTTGTTCAAACCAGGAGGATCACTCGCCCTTTGGCTCATTATGCTCTGGACTACCGTTAACTTTTCAATTTCAGCCTCTACCTCTACTTTCTTCTCTTCCTTTGATTTTTCAACAACAATTAGCTTGCCTTTATCTGTTGATTTTTCAGTATCATCTTTTGCTTTTGAAGCCTCACTGTAACAACCCGAAATTTTCGTACCACTTCTTGTAACTCTTTCGTAGTTCAATTCAAGCAACCAATCGTCGTTTCCAAATTCGATTCCGATTTTCTCGTTTAATTAAGTCATTAACTTGTTCGTATCTAAAATGACTTAAGGGGTGTCTTAATACATTTAGAAAACATTTTAACACCAAATAATAGTAATCGGAATAATTCTAGAATTCACCATATCGGGTTACGACAACCTAATCGGGTATGACCAAAAGCGTCGCCTAACGCCGGTATCGGGTAGAATTCCACCGTGTCCAAAACTTAGACACTATATAAAGTGTTCTAAACCTTCATTTGAAGCTTTTGGCCATTCTTTCATAAACACTTCCAACCTCTCTCCTCATCCATAATCAAAGGTCCAAAAACAAAGATTTAAGGCTTCAAATCAAAGAGGTAACATCCCTAACTTGTTATCTAACCTCTTTAGCCTTCAAATTGATGTTTAAATTAAGTTTTAGGACCTAGAACATGTGTTTACAGCCAAGGATCAAGCTTGGGCCATAAACACTTAAAAATGGGGTTTTTAAGCCAATTAACCCTTCCAAATCATAGTTGGGACTTAGATATGACCTTGAGGCTTGCAAATCTAGACTTGGAGCACATTAAACATACATTTTGAGGGAAAAACAAGAGTTTACGGACAAGGCATGTGCTTGGGCCGTAAACTCCTTAAAAATGGGGATTTAACACCTTAAATCATGTCTAAATGCCTTGTAACTCAACCAATAACCTTGTGGTAAATCCTAGATCCTTCTAAAAATAGTTTGGGGGTTTGTAACATATCAAAATGTCACATATAGGAGTTTACGGCCTAGGCACATACCCTTTGGCCGTAAACTCATAAAACCATGCCAAATCATGCCCCTATTTCACCCCAAAGGCTTGGAAAAATTTCTCGAATCACATGTGATTGTTTTAAGTGTCAAAAATTAATTATTCATAAACATGGGAGAGTTTACAGCCACGGTATGTGTTCTTGGGCTGTAAACTCCCAATTTGATGTTAAATGGTGCCCAAAAGTGATGCAAAACCTTGGAAAATTAATTAGAATCACATATGATTGCTCCTTGTACCTCAAATCAATTTTTCTCAACCCTAGGAGAGTTTACGGCCGTATACTCCAAGTTTACAGCCGTGAACTCCTTCTTAAATGGTATTTATTCATTCAAACCATTCCAAGGCATTTTAGTAAGTCATTCCAACAATCCCCAAGTCTAATCAAGCCATTAAACACTCAAAATCACAAAAACATGAGTTTACGACTGTAAACTCATGTATGTGTATGTTTTATGGTTGTAAACTCACTTAAATGTTTACTCTTGGGGAGTAAAATCAAGTCCCAAGTCCCTAGTACCAATACACGTCCGTAGATGTCACCCGGGTCACTCCAAACGCTCGTTTTGAGGTGTTTAACCTCGTCGGAGTGTAATGTTCCATATAATTAGTGAATGTATCCCTAATTAAATATATATGGACATTATTTCATTTTACATAGGGACATCGCGAGTAATCAAACCCCAAAACAACGTTTAGTGTCCGAAACCGTCGCATTCCCGAGTCTGGTGAGTTCATACCCCTACCCTTTTTCACTGTTTTCGCTGTTTTCAGGGGGGGACACAAGCAAAGTACAAGGGATTTCTTGTACTCAAAACACGTTTTCAAATATGTGATTCACACTATTATATGCTTTTAATACTGATTACTACAATTGATAACCGCTTGGACATGCAGATCACGTAACATATATTTGTGAAATGGGTTTTAAACTGCTATGTTTTACTTATATTTCACAAATGGTTTTCCACATTTTGTCAGTTAAAAGCATGGTATCGGAACATTTGAATATAATACCTGTACACTGTTTTGTCCTCGATAACACTCCACATATATACGCGAGTGGAGGACTATCATATTATTACTAGTAAATTTGTTAATTCTGTATGATTGGAGACACGTCCTCGGCGAACACTCCACAGAGATACGCGAGTGGAGGACTACACTTGTAACCAGAATTTCTGGGTTTTAGAAAGTGTGACTTGAGTGTATAGATCTATACGGGGCTGACTACCCTACACCTGGCTGCTAGCTACAGCCAAACCGAATTGGTTCAAGGGTGACAAAAGTCATAAGTATGTGGACTACTTATTGCCACAGGTTTAGTCCATTGTATGATTATGGAACTCGCAATTAGGATAACAGAGATTTACTTATAGTAATAATGAACAACCTTATACAATTCACAAGATAATCAGTTCTCTAGTATACATCTTTCACATTGGAAACCAACATTCAGGAAAGTATGGGACTTTCCTGAGGAAACATTGAACATAACCATGTAATCGGAAAACATCTTTTACATATAGTAACTAACATTCAGGAAAGTATGGGACTTTCTTGGGAAGCCTTGTACATAACTATGTCTAACAAGAATACATCATTTACATACGGTAACCAACATTCAGGAAAGTATGGGACTTTCCTGGGAAAACGTTTACATAACAAGAAAGGATAACAAACCAGATAACTGTACATCTTTCGCAATTGATAACATACAAATCAGGAAAGTATGGGACTTTCCCGGGAATACATTGGTACATAACCAGAACAGCATGCCAATCCAGATAACCTAACTATACATCTTTGTAAGAGAAAACATGTTTTTCAGTGTACTACTTTACTTTACATGTTGACAAACGATAACCAACCTTCTTAAGAAAATATGGGATTTTCTTGGTATGCATAACATTTCAGAAACAGAAAGGAAACTTGAACATTTTCACAAACAAAAACCGCTTATGAACTCACCAGCATTATGCTGATTTTCAAACCGCTTGTGTTCTCAGGTCAGCGTTAGAACAGGTACCCGTAGATCCTTTTTTCTTGAAGACGGAGTACTCAGAAGACCTGTTTCATTTTGTTCATATATATATATATATATATATATATATATATATATATATATATATATATATATATATATATATATTATGTATCACAACTGTACAAACTTTACTTTTGAAACAACTGTAAAACTTTTCTTATGTAATGTAATGGTTGTTTTACTTTACTTACTATGTGCATTGGATTTCATACTCAACGTGGAGTCAACCCCGGAAATGTTTCCGCCTTCGGTTTTCGGGGTGTGACAGATTGGTATCAGAGCCCTTGTTTATAGTGAATGAAGTATACCAAACCTTACATGGTATAAAACTATAAACACTAAAGGGCCTTAGTGCTCTGAATTAAAAGTATCTTCAAACTACAAGTATTTTCAAAAGTATAAAAGTATATCAAATCGTTGTGATCCGTAACTACAAGTAGACCAGAACATAAGTAATCGGGTGTTACGTGCTACGGTTAAACCTGGGCAGTTATGTAGTCGTGTCTAGGGTCAATATAGCCTGGCCAACTATATTCATTCGAGACACGGCCAACATGTGCTTGGGAGTGAGTGTGGTATGCGGCATGCCTAAAACTTACCCTAATATCCCAAACATCGAACCATTGTCGTAATCAATTCATGAGATACTATGGGAGTATTTCTCGAGCCAATCCTCTGTAGAAATCCTTATTCGAGTGGCTTTCTGTGATTATTCTTAGCGATAAATTATCTGTTTCGATAACTCTTTCCTGCTTTATCGCTTATTCAGATCATATAACTACCATAGTCATCGATTCAATGTAGAGGACTTACCATCCTCTCTTTCTTGATCTTATTAGATCAAGATGCCTCCCAGAAAGAGACCCAGCTCAAAGAACAACAACAATCCTTCTTCGCCGCCACCCCCTCCCCAATTTGATCTTGCATCACTCCAGACAGTCCTGACTGCTGCAATGGTGGCAGCCATGTCACAAGTGAACCCTGGTGGTTCAGGAGGTGGCCCCTAATCTCAAAACCCCGAAGTTAGCCAGGGACACCAAAAGGGGGTTCCTATAAGGATTTCATGAACGCAAAACCAACATCCTTCAATGGCGCTGGAGGTGTCATTTCCTTGTCCCGATGGTTCGAGAAAATCGAATCCATCTTTGAAATCTATGCTTGCGCGGAATCTGATAAGGTCAAGTTCGCGGCCTGTACCTTCGTTGATAAAGCCTTGACTTGGTGGAATTGCCGAGTCAAATCTATGACCCTACCCGTAGCCAATGCTATGGGCTGCGAAGCCATGAAAGAACTCCTTATTGCCGAGTACTGCCCCCGTGGTGAAATGCAGAAACTAGAGCACGAGCTCTGGAACCTAAAGATGAAGGGTTCCGACATTGCTGCATACACTTCCCGATTCGATGATCTCGCACTTCTCTGCCCCAGATTAGTCACTCCTGAAAACAAAAAGATCGAAAGGTTCATTTG
The DNA here is from genome assembly GCF_052625555.1 of Lactuca saligna. Classification (NCBI taxonomy): domain Eukaryota; kingdom Viridiplantae; phylum Streptophyta; class Magnoliopsida; order Asterales; family Asteraceae; genus Lactuca; species Lactuca saligna. The sequence continues at coordinate 104,734,530 of NC_136425.1, forward strand.
GTGGTTATCCCAACCGACAAAGAGTCATGTTTTGGCTGCCCGTCCGGATACCTATGATAGTGCCAAGACTTTAGCCCAAACCTTGATTGATCACAGCGATGATGTTAAGGAAATCACTACCACTTCTGAGCCGACTCAAAGGAGTGGCGAGAAGAGAAAATTCTGGAAGAAGAAGAAGGGTCAATCTTCTCAAGGATCTTCCAAGAAACAGCAGACTGTAGCAGTCCATGCTGCTACTACCCCTGTTGCTGCTACTTCTGTTGTGGGATCCACAACTCCAACTCCTACCAGTAGATACGCTGGTAATCTTCCTCTGTGTGACAAGTGAAAATACCATCACAATCCTGGTCCCTACCGAGAACTATCCTGTACCAACTGTGGTAAGAAAGGGCACACAACTCGATTCTGCAAAACTCCTACCCAATCAGCCAACCAATCATCTGGAGCAGGTGTTAGTCAGGCCTGCTACAACTGTGGAGAAGTTGTACACTTTAAAAGGAACTGTCCCAAGAAGTCAATTGCTGATAACACCGGGAGGGTTCTAACCATGGGACAGGATCAAGCGGTCGCCGATCCCTTTGTTGTTTCGGGTACGTTCCTTCTCGACAACTCATATGCTAGTATTCTTTTCGATTCGGGTGCTGAAAGGAGTTTTGTTAGTCATGCATTCAAACATAACCTAAAACCTAATCCTCAACCACTAACTGAAACGTTTACCGTCGAGATGGCTAATGGTGAGAAAGAAAGCGCTAACGATGTATTCATAGGTTGTACGCTTACCCTAAATGATCACTCATTTCCTATAGATCTCATGCCCGTTTCTATTAAGAGCTTTGATGTTATCATTGGCATGGATTGGCTGAGTCCCAATCATGCTGATATCCTTTGTTACGAAAAAGCCATCCGTCTCAACCTTCCCTCGGATCAAACTCTCGTAATCTATGGCGATAAACCCAATTCCAATCTTCATATCATTTCCTGCATCAAAGCTTGAAAGCTCCTATGAAAGGAGTGCATTGCATTCTTAGCCCATGTAATCAACGAGAAAAAGAAAGTTATGGACCTCGCAAGCATCCCCGAAGTCTATAACTTTCCAGATGTGTTTCCCGTAGAGCTTCCAGGAATTCCTCCCGAGCGTCAAGTCGAGTTCCATATTGACCCAATTCCTGGAGCTACCCCCGTAGGGAAGTCTCCGTATCGCTTAGATCTAGAAGAAATGCAGGAGTTATCTAGTCAACTCAATGAGTTTCTCAGTAAAGGATTCGTTAGACCGAGTTCCTCACCATGGGGAGCTCCGATACTGTTTGTCAAGAAGAAAGATGGATCCTTTCGGATGTGTATCGACTACCGTGAGCTGAACAAGTTGACCGTTAAGAACCGATATCCTCTTCCGCGAATAGATGACCTCTTCGATCAACTCCAGGGAGCCAGCTATTTCTCAAAGATAGACCTACGGTCAAGGTACCATCAGTTACGAGTTCAGGAGAATGATGTTTCCAAAACAGCTTTCAGGACTCGGTATGGACACTACGAGTTTGTAGTGATGCCTTTCGGTCTAACCAATGCACCGGCTGTGTTCATGGATCTGATGAACCGGGTGTGCCGTCCCTTCTTAGACAAGTTAGTCATCGTGTTCATTGACGACATCCTCATCTACTCCCGAAGCGAAGAAGACCACAAGGAACACTTGAGGTTAGTGTTGGAGACCCTTAGATCCGAAAAGCTATACGCGAAATTCTCCAAGTATGAATTCTGGATATGGAAGGTAACTTTCCTCAGTCACGTGGTAAGAGAGTAGGGAATTCACGTGGATCCTTCGAAGATTAAAGCGATAGAGAATTGGTCGGCACCGAAGACACCTACAGAAATTCGTCAATTCTTGGGTCTCGCCGGCTACTATCGGAGATTCATTCAGAATTTTTCTAAAAGCGCCAAATCTTTAACCACTCTAACACAGAAAGGTGTACCCTTTTGTTGGAGTGATAAACAAGAAACTGCATTCCAAACATTGAAGAGAGCCTTATGCAGCACGCCTGTTTTGTCCCTGCCCGAAGGGACAGAGGAGTTCGTTGTCTACTGTGATGCATCTAATCAAGGTTTAGGTTGTGTGCTTATGCAAAGAGGAAAAGTGATTGCTTATGCCTCAAGACAGTTGAAAGCACACGAGGTCAAATATACCACACATGACTTGGAACTAGGAGCCGTAGTCTTTGCGTTGAAGATTTGGAGACATTATCTCTATGGAACCAAGTGCACGATCTTCACTGATGACAAGATCCTGCAGCACATATTTGATCAGAAAGACTTGAACATGAGACAACGGCGATGGGTAGAACTACTTAGTGATTATGAGTGTGAAATCCGTTACCACCCCGGCAAGGCCAATGTGGTAGCAGATGCCCTTAGCCGAAAGGATAGTGCAAGCCACAAAGTGAAGCACTCAAACTTGAGAACGTGTTGATCGGAACCTTGAGAGGAATGGAAAAGAAACTTGAGATCAGAAGTGACGGAGTTTATTGTTTAATTGATCGAATCTGGATTCCAAAGTCTGGAGGATTCAGGGAGATTGTCATGGAGGAGGCACACAAAATCAATTACTCTGTTCACCCAGGTTCGGACAAGATGTACCTGGATCTCAAGAAACAATACTGGTGGCCAAACATGAAAGCCGAGATACCTACATTCGTGGGCAAATGTTTGACCTACGCCAAGGTTAAAGTTGAGCACCAGAAACCCTCGGGTCTGCTCCAACAACCCGAGATTCCCAAATGGAAATGGGAGATGATTACCATGGACTTCATCACCAAACTACCCAAGTGTCCTAGTGGGTACGATACCATTTGGGTAATTGTCGATCGTTTGACAAAATCCGCTCACTTCATTCCGATCAAAGAATCGTACAAGATGGAAAGACTCGCGCGAATCTACGTCCAGGAGGTAGTTCGACTACACGATGTACCTGTATCTATTATCTTTGATCGAGATAGCAGGTTTACCTCCAGATTCTGGCAGTCCCTTCAGAAAGCCCTTGGAACCAAACTAGATATGAGCACAACATATCATCCTCAGACCGATGGACAGAGTGAGAGAACAATCCAAACCCTGGAGGACATGCTTAGGGCATGTGTCATTGACTTTGGAAAGTCGTGGGACACACATCTATCTTTTATCGAATTCTCATACAACAACAGTTACCACACCAGCATTAGGGCTGCTCCGTTTGAAGCCCTATACGGTCGTAAGTGCAGATCCCCTCTGTGCTGGGCCGAGGTGGGGGATACACAGTTAGCCAGGAGTCAAGTCCCCGACAGTGCTCTCACTGGTCCTGAAATCATCTGCAAAACCACTGAGAAGATCATTCAAATCCGTAACCGATTGAAAGCTTCACGTGATCGCCAAAAGAGTTACGCTGATAATCGTCGGAAACCACTGGAATTCCAGGTTGGAGACCGTGTCCTGTTGAAGGTCTCGCCCTGGAAAGGCATTGTACGCTTTGGTAAGCGTGGGAAACTTAACCCTAGACACATTGGACCCTTCGAGATCCTCTCGAGGATTGGTCCGGTTGCCTATAAACTTCGTTTACCTCATGAACTCAGTAACATTCATCCTGTCTTCCATGTTTCAAATCTCAAAAAGTGACTATCCGATGAAACCCTAACAATTCCCATAGACGAGATCGAAATCAACAAAAACCTCAACTTTATGGAGGAACCGATCGAAATGATGGATCAGGAAGTCAAACGTACAAAGCAAAGTCGCATCCCGTTAGTGAAGGTTCGCTGGAATGCCAAGCGGGGACTGGAATTCACTTGGGAGCGGGAAGATTCTATGAAACAGAAGTATCCACAACTCTTTCCAGATCCATGATTTGTGTCTTGTCTTGTGTTTTAACTTTGAATTTCGGGACAAAATTCCCTCTAATAGGGGGATAATGTAACAACCCGAAATTTCCATACCACTTCTTGTAACTCTTTCGTAGTTCAATTCAAGCAACCAATCGTTGTTTCCAAATTCGATTCCGATTTTCTCGTTTAATTAAGTCATTAACTTGTTCGTATCTAAAATGACTTAAGGGGTGTCTTAATACATTTAGAAAACATTTTAACACCCCATAATAGTAATCGGAATAATTCTAGAATTCACCATATCGGGTTACGACAACCTAATCGGGTACTACCAAAAGCCTCGCCTAACGCCGGTATCGGGTAGAATTCCACCGTGTCCAAAACTTAGACATTATATAAAGTGTTCTAAGCCTTCATTTGAAGCTTTTGGCCATTCTTTCATAAACACTTCCAACCTCTCTCCTCATCTATAATCAAAGGTCCAAAAACAAAGATTTAAGGCTTCAAATCAAAGAGGTAACATCCCTAACTTGTTATCTAACCTCTTTATCCTTCAAATTGATGTTTAAATTAAGTTTTAGGACCTAAAACGTGTGTTTACAGCCAACAATAAAGCTTGGGCTGTAAACACTTAAAAATGGGGGTTTTAAGCCAATTAACCCTTCCAAATCATAGTTGGGACTTAGATATGACCTTGAGGCTTGCAAATCTGGACTTGGATACATTAAACATACATTTTGAGGGACAAATAAGAGTTTACGGCCAAGGCATGTGATTGGGCCATAAACTCCTCAAAAATGGGGATTTAACACCTTAAATCATGTCTAAATGCCTTGTAACCCAACCAATAGCCTGGTGGTAAATCCTAGATTGTGACAACCTGAAAATTCCATTCTATACAAACAGTATCACTTCAATAGAAGTTATAACAGTCATAGTCAATTTTCAGACTTTTCGTATAAGTTGGAGTAATTTAGGGTTTACACTTCAGTAAACATCAGGAGAGTGGTTGCGCTACGATTTTGTGCAACACTGTTATTCCAACACTTGAATACATTAGAAATCATTTCCGGAATAAAAATATTTTCTGTTAAAATATTTCAGGACTATAAATAGATTTCTGAACTAAATTCATTCATTATTCACATATCCAACTAGAGAAAAGCCATTTTCTCTCTCACGGATCTTCGGGTTTTCATCCCAAATCGTGAGTCTACTTTCCAAAATGTGTTTCAATGCTTGTTATATGCTTTATAACATTGTTTATATGACAGATTTGTAAGATCCGGGAGTTTACCGCCCAAGAACGTTCGTGGGGAGTAAACTCCAAAACAAAGCCAAAAAGCTATCTAGTCCCATTTCCTTGTTAGGTAGCTAGTTAAGGACATTGTGTATAAACATTTGAGGCTAGAAATCATTCAAGAACACTTAGCTTTTGGAGTTTACGGCCCAAGAGTTTCTTGGACCGTAAACACCATTTTCTAGGGCCAAAATGTGCCCTAAACACCCCTAAGGCTTTAAGACAATTACCCTCTAATGCTTGTAGCTAATTTGGAGACCGAAACACATCAAAATCATCCCTAAAAGGGAGTTTAAAGCCAAGAAATACTCTTGGGCCGTAAACTCCAAGTGAAGGCACAAAAGTGTACCTAAAGTCCCTTTTAGCCTTAAACAAAAACCTAGAAGCTATCCTACTTGTGCAAGAGGCCTAAAAGAATTAAACCAAACACCCCATAGGAGTTTACGGCCCTAAACTCTAGGGGTTATGGTCTTTAGGCTGTAAACTCCTCAAAGGAGCATTCTAGGGCCCTAAACTACCTAAAGGATTAATCTACCAATGCTAGGCTTATTCTAGAATTCATTTAGCACACTTAAACACCCAAAACAACCAAGAAGAGAGTTCACGGATGTAAAATCAAGGGTTTATGACCGTAAACTCCTTGTGTGGAGTTTATTGAGTAGTAAACTCTTATACAAGGTCCTTGGAAGCCTTTCAATCCTTTTGCCTTGTCCGATATCGACTTAGATGCAACCCTTAGGACCTATAACACTTATACAAAGGGTTTACATGTTCCTAAGTGTCCCAACTTATTTAATTAAGTTATTAACTGGCTAATTAGTTATATATGTGCTCATTATATGATAACTAGGCTCGTGCGTGTGAACAAGTCTCCGTATGCCACCTAGCACGGTATCCGATACTTCAATCCAATCCACACACCACAAGTGAGTTCATACCCCTTTAATTAACCTTTGAAATGCTTTTAAATGTTTTAAATACTTTATGGGGGGATGCAAGTTAAATACTTATAATTATTACATCAATCACATGTGATTACATTAATCACATGCGATTAATAACTAGAAAACCAATGATTTTATCACTGTTCAAACTGTTTATCAAACTGTTACACTTCAAAATGTTTTACAAACTCTTTTACTTATTAAATGCTTTTATTAAACTTTGTTTTACTTCTTATAAATTGCATGCCCATATATGTATAGATATATAAGAAATGTTTAAAGGGCTTAGGAAGGCTATCCACCCTATTTCCTTTTTGCGCATTGAGATGTGGTCTGGTGGGATTTCGGGTAGTGTTCCGAAGGTCGTTTCAATATTAGTTATATATCAAATATACATATATAGACATAAAAGTACTTCCATATTCATATCTATCAGTACACCATCAGTAACTTACCATCGGGGTAACATAGGATCATACTACTACAATTTCTAGATAAATGAGTCAGTTCATTCATGAGTTAATACTTATTACTACGAGTACTTATACAAATATAATAGAAAGAGAACATATACAACTATACTAGAAACAGAACATATACAACTATACTAGACAGAGAACATATACAACTATACTAGAGGAAGAACATATACAACTATACTAGAACAGTTCATTTCATTACATATACAAGAATACGTTAACAATTGTGATCCACTGTATCGGAGCATGCCTTAATTGCAATGGCCCGAGTTGTTGCCAGAATTCTCTTGGAGGGAGAGCGTGAGTTTGCGTATAGATCTATACTGGATTGACTATCCTACACCTTGCTGCTAGCTACAGCCAGACCTGCAGGTCTACGGGTGCCAAACGTCATTCCGTTATTACGACCATTCGTATGTCGTTGTTACCAGTCGATTGTATGGTGCAATTTATCACATGATACCTTAATATCAATCCGGTTTAAGGTAGTTAGTACAACAGTAGTTCCTGTAATACAACACTACAGTACTACATTAATTTACTCTTTACACAATTAGTGATCTTTTCACTGAAATAATTATGTACAAACTATATTTTGAAAATGATAGTTACACTTGAGTAAATTACACACTTTTACAACAAACGAGCATACAAAACAGTTAAGCCTTGGTAGAAGGCTACTTTAATAGAAAATATAGGTTTTTCTGAGAGATTCAAACTTTTACAAACATTTACATACATTTTACAAACTTACACTTGATACATGTTCAAACGTTTTTGGATGACAAATACCGACACTAAAATACTTATGAACTCACCAGCTTAATGCTGATAAACTCTTTCAAAATAACTTGTATTCTCAGGTCATCAGTAGACAGGTACCGAGGCCAGCTTTTGAGAAGACGGAGCGCATTCAAGACTCATCTTATTATTTTGATATACATTATTTTTGGTGTCTATACTGTACAGAACACGCTTGTATTCAAATTATATATTTAATGCAATGGGTGATGTTGTTTGCTTATTTACATTTACTGTGTTGTGATACTTTACATGACATCCTCCGCCCAGAACGTTTCCGCCATTCTTGGTTTTGGGGTGTGACAGATTGGTATCAGAGCATTGTTTATAGTGAATCAAGTATATCAACCCATAAAAGATATACTAAACTATAAACCCATTTGGGATTAAAACACTCTGACTAAGAGTCTATACTTTAAATACTAAGATATTTGATTAAGTATACTAGTTTGCATTCATACTAAAATCAGTGTCACAATGACAAGAACAAAAGTATTACGATTGTTAAATATCACAGGTAAGCTAGGGGATGTATGGTCAGTCCTGGGAATGGCATAGCCTGATCAACTATGCTGGTCCGAGGAGTGATTAGCATATGCCCTAGAATGGTTGTGATGTGTTAACAAGTCTAAAAACTTACCAACAATACCACAAGAAGATCAATAGAACCTAAACTTAAAATACTATAGGTGTATTTTGTACTACTAGTTACATATATACTATATCCTTATACCTCTCTTCTCGCGAAGATTTAAATGGCTGGATTCCATCACGGCGACCCGTACTTTCCAAATGAAGGCAACGCAGGATGGCTCGAAGTAGAGTCCGATGATGAGCACCAAATTCCGTTGGATGATCATCAAGCTGAAGGCTTCTCGGATGGATCAGACTCTGAGCCCGAAGTCAACAACCTACCTCCAGTAGGTCAAGCCCCGAACAACAACCCTCGACCAGCTTTTCCAGGTCCCACTCCCTTGTGGTAGATAACTTGAATTGTTGGAGCGACGAACAGGGTCAACCCTTACCATACATTGGGGACCGAAGCTTTTACAACGTCAACAAAGGTGGTTCTGCTGACCGAGCTCTGCCCGTCATTATCCGCAGAATAGCTCGTAATATTGAGCATAGTCGAGCAACCATCGACCGGGTCATGGAGATTGATGCCAACTCTGGTGTCAACACAGTCCGCATTCGCCGTCTCGAAGAAGATATGGAACGGACCCGGAGAACCAATGAAACCCTATAGCAACATCTGGTTACCTCTCAAGTAGAAGTCATGGAACTTCGACCTCGTCAAAGGGCTCATGAAAGACACCTTCAAGAGGTGGTCCGTCAAATGAGAGACCTCAGGGTTCTCCCAAGGAATACTCATCGCCGTTAGATGATGTCTAGTACATCTTTATCTTTTGGGTTAAGGATTAGCCTTTAACATCTGTGCTCTAAGTAGCACTTATCTGTAAAATATTCCTAACCTTCAATACTCTAATTAGGAATCTAAGAACTGTCAAACTTTCCGTATGGTATGATGTAAGACCTACTGTTAGGTCAATTTTCATTGAACTCATTACATCAATATACCAGTATTATTGACAACTACCTACTCTGTGGGAAGAATCTTTACACTTGTGTTTTCCTACAAATCTTCCTTGTTATGATCTCAAACACGCATTCAATTGTTGGGCTATGGTTAGTTAGTCCATGTTTCACTCTCACCTTACTTACAAATTGATTCTTACCACTTTTCTCATCTTTATAAACTTATAGCTGAAAGATACCTCCTCACAAATCTCCCCGGAATAACCCTACACCTACACCGCCTCCTCCACTTCCGGTCATCGATACAACAGCCCTAAATGTTGCCGTAGCTGCAGCAGTGGCAACTGCCATGGCACAGTATCACTCTACTGATGCCAGCAGAGGTGGAACCCCTGTTAACTCTATTCCGGTTGAAACTCCTGTGCGCTCGAGAGAGTGCTCTTACAAGGATTTCACCAACTGCAAGCCGAAGTCCTTTCATGGGACCGGCAGAGTCATTGCTCTCTCGCAATGGTTCGAGAAGACTGAATCAGTCTTCGAAATTTGTTCATGCCCTGCTGTGAGCAAAGTCAAATATGCCGCATGCACCTTTGAAGGAAAGGCCCTGACGTGGTGGAATGGCCACGTTAAAGCTCTAACTCTCATCGTAGCCAACGACATAGGCTGGGAAACGATGAAAGACCTCATGATTGAGGAATACTGCCCGAGGGGCGAGATCCAGAAACTAGAGCAGGAGCTTTGGAGCCTGACCATGAAGGGCACCAACATTGTTGCTTATACCGCCAGATTCAGCGAACTGGTGGCCCTCTGCCCTAATATGGTCCCCACTGAAGGGAAAAAGATCGAAAGGTACATATGGGGGCTAGTGCCTCTGTATCTGGGGAATGTCCTATCTTCAAACCCTGCTACCTTCGATAGTGCCAAGCGACTGGCACAGCGACTCATTGACCATGGTGTTAAAACCCCTGCAACCACAACAACCCTAGCCATCCCGAAACCCTCCAATACCGCTGACATCAAGCGGAAGTTCTGGGATGACAAGAAGAAGCAGCGAGCTGCCAAAAAACAACAAATTATGATAGTGCATGCCGCGATAACCCCTGCTACTGCTCCAATGAAGCAGTATGCTGGAAGTTTGCCAAAGTGCAACAAATGCAACTTCCACCACAACGGCCCTGCCGTGAAATGCAGTGCTCTAACTGCATTAGGAAAGGACACACCGTCCGTTTCTGTAAATTCCCGGCACAACCGATCACCCTAGTCCCCGGCTCCTGCGCGAGTCTGACTTGCCATGGATGTGGCGAAGCAGGCCACTTTAAGAGGGACTGCCCCAAGGCGAAGAATGCCGGAGGAGCAGGGAGGGTACTAGCTATAGGCCACAGGGAAGCAGTTGCTGACCCGACAGTGGTGACTAGTACGTTCCTCCTCGATAACTCCTATGCATGCATTTTGTTCGATAGTGGAGCGGAGCGAAGCTTCGTGAACCATAAAGTTGCTCGCATGCTTAAACAACAACCACACTCACTTAAAGAACAATTCACAGTAGAGATGGCTAATGGAAAAACAGAAAACACCAGTAGCATATACTTAGGATGTACCCTAACTCTAGATAACCATTCATTCCCAATCGACCTCATGTTGGTCTCAATAAAAAGCTTCGACGTTATCATCGGCATGGATTGGTTGAGTCTTCATTGCGCCGACATCATGTGCTTCGAGAAAGCAGTCCGTTTAAACCTCCCGTCTAACGAAACTCTTATCGTCTACGGTGACAAACCTGGTGCAAGTCTTCGCATTATATCAAGTATTCAAGCACAGAAATATTTGCGCAAAGAATACCACGCATTCCTTGCTCACGTTGTCGACACGAGCCTCGAAACGAAAGAACTAAAAAACATTCCAGTAGTGAGCGACTTCCCCGACATTTTCCCAGAAGAGCTACCTGGATTACCTCCGCAACGACAGGTCGAGTTCAGAATCGACTTAGTCCCAGGAGCTACCCCAATAGCCAAGTCGCCCTACCGCTTAGCACCAGTAGAGATGCAGGAATTATCTGGTCAACTTAACGAACTTCTCAACAAGGGCTTCATAAGACCAAGCTTCTCACCTTGGGGAGCACAAGTCTTGTTCGTTAAGAAGAAAGACGGATCATTCCGTATGTGTATCGACTACAGAGAACTCAACAAACTGACAGTCAAAAATCGTTACCCTCTGCCGCGCATAGATGATCTATTTGACCAACTGCAAGGGGCAAATTACTTCTCCAAAATTGATCTAAGATCTGGATATCACCAGTTACGAGTACTAGAGGAGGATGTTCCAAAGACAGCCTTCCGAACTCGTTACGGACACTAAGAGTTTGTGGTGATGCCATTCGGATTAACCAATGCGCCCGCAGTTTTCATGGACCTGATGAACAGAGTATGCCGACCTTACTTGGTTCAGTTCGTCATCGTTTTCATTGACGACATCCTGATCTACTCCCGAAGTAAGGAAGAGCATGGCGATCACCTGCGACAAGTTTTAGGAACTTTACGAATGGAGAAACTCTATGCGAAGTTCTCGAAATGTGAATTTTGGATCTGAAGAGTCGAATTCTTAGGACACGTGGTAAGCGAAGAGGGAATCCATGTGGACCCATCCAAAATTAAAGCCATTGAGAACTTGTCAGCACCGAAGACGCCTACTGAAATTCATCAATTTCTAGGCCTCGCTGGCTACTACCGCAGATTCATTCAGAACTTCTCTCGAATAGCGAAACCTCTTACAACCCTGACCCAGAAAGGCGTGGCCTTTGACTGGGAAGAGAAACAAGAGAGAGCGTTCCAAACGCTCAAGCGAGCCTTGTGCACCGCGCCAATACTATCTCTCCCCGAAGGGATATAGGACTTTGTAGTCTATTGCGATGCATTGAACCAAGGGCTCGGGTGTGTTCTGATGCAGTGAGGTAAGGTCATCGCCTACGCCTCAAGACAGTTGAAGACACACGAAGTTAACTACACGACCCACGATCCTGAACTAGGAGCCGTGGTGTTTGCTCTGAAGATCTGGAGACATTACTTGTACGGGACGAAAAGCACTATATTTACCGACCACAAGAGTTTACAACACATATTCGATCAGAAGGAGCTCAACATGAGACAACGACGGTGGGTCGAGCTACTCAGTGACTACGAATGCGATATTCATTATCATCCGGGTAAAGCCAACGTAGTAGCAGACGCCCTAAGTTGGAAGGAATACTTTGGTCGCAGAGTCAAGTCATTGTCAATAACCATCCATTCACACTTGTCTAAACAAATTCAAGCGGCCCAACTTGAAGCCATGAAACCTGAAAGTGTGACGAGTGAATCCCTTAGAGGAATGGACAAGAATTTAGAAGCCAAAGGTGGCGGAGCCTTATATTTCATGGATCTGATGAACAGAGTATGCCGACCTTACTTGGATCAGTTCGTCATCGTTTTCATTGACGACATCCTAATATACTCCCGAAGTAAGGAAGAGCATGGCGATCACCTATGACAAGTTCTAGGAACTTTACGAATGGAGAAACTCTATGCAAAGTTCTCGAAATGTGAATTTTGGATCCGAAGAGCCGAATTCTTAGGACACGTGGTAAGCAAAGAGGGAATCCACGTGGACCCATCCATAATTAAGGCCATTGAGAACTGGTCACCACCGACGAAGCCCACATAAAATTTTCAATTTCTAGGCCTCACGGGCTACTACCGCAGGTTTATACAGAACTTCTCCCGGATAGCGAAACCTCTTACAAAATTGACCCAGAAAGGTGTGGCCTTTGACTGGGAAGAGAAACAAGAAAGAGCGTTCCAAATGCTTAAGCGAGCCTTGTGCACCGCACCAATACTATCTCTCCCCGAAGGGATAGAAGACTTCGTAGTCTATTGTGATGCATCGAACCAAGGACTCGGGTGTGTTCTGATGCAGCGAGGTAAGGTCATCGCCTACGCCTCCAGACAGTTGAAGACACACGAAGTTAACTACACGACCCACGATCTTGAACTAGGAGCAGTGGTGTTTGCTCTGAAGATGTGGAGACATTACTTGTACGGGACAAAAAGCACTATTTTTACCGACCATAAGAGTTTACAACACATATTCCATCAGAAGGAGCTCAACATGATACAACAACGGTGGGTCGAGCTACCCAGTGACTACGAATGCGATATTCGTTATCATCCGGGTAACGCCAACGTAGTAGCAGATGCCCTAAGTCGGAAGGAATATTCTGGTCGCAGGGTCAAGTCATTGTCAATAACCATCCATTCACACTTGTCTAAACAAATTCAGGCGGCCCAACTTGAAGCCATGAAACCTGAAAATGTGACGAGTGAATCCCTTAGAGGAATGGACAAGAATTTAGAAGCCAAGGGTGACGGGGTCCTATATTTCACGGACCGAATCTAGACACCGAAACATGGTGGTTTTCGAGACTTGGTCATGACCGAGGCATACAACACTCGGTATTCTGTCCACCCAGGTTCAGATAAGATGTATCTGGATCTTAAAGTGCTATACTGGTGGCCTAATATGAAAGCAGAGATTGCTACCTTCGTAAGTAAATGCCTTACTTGCGCAAAGGTTAAGGTCGGGTACCAGAAGCCCTCCGGTTTACTGCAACAACCAGAGATTCCAGAATGGAAGTGGGAGCGGATCACTATGGATTTCATAACCAAGTTACCCAAGACAACGGGTGGACTTGATACCATATGGGTCATCGTCGATAGATTTACCAAGTCTGCACACTTCCTGCCTATCAATGAAACCGACAAGATGGAGATACTTACGAGAACAGACATTAGGGAAATCGCACGGCTATATGGTGTGCCTATATCCATTATCTCCGATAGGGATAGTAGTTTCACCTCAAGATTCTGGCAATCACTACAACATTCCCTGGGAACAAGGCTAGACATGAGCACAGCCTACCATCCACAGACCGACGGACAAAGTGAGAGGACAATCCAGACTTTAGAAGATATGTTGCGTGCTTGTGTAATTGACTTTGGAAAAGCATGGGATACCCATTTACCCCTCGTCGAATTTTCCTACAACAACAGTTATCACACGAGCATAAAGGCAACACCATTTGAAGCCCTCTACAGACTTTAGAAGATATGTTGCGTGCAGATCCCCTCTGTGCTGGGCTGAGGTGGGTGATACCCAATTAGCCAGGGGGCAAGCTTCTGACAGTACTCTCACCAGTCCGGAGATCATTCGGGAAATGACAGAGAAAATCGTTCAGATCCGTGAACGATTGAAAGACTCTAGAGACCGACAGAAGAGCTACGCTGATAAGCGAAGAAAACCTTTGGAATTTCATGTAGGAGACCGAGTCCTTCTCAAAGTCTCACCCTGGAAGGGCTTGATACGCTTCGGTAAGTGTGGGAAGCTTAATCCGAGGTACATAGGGCCTTTCGAGATTCTCGCAAGAGTCGGCCCTGTAGCTTACAAACTCGATCTACCTGACACACTTCGTAACGTACATTCTACATTCCACGTATCTAACTTGAAAAAGTGTCTGTCCGACGAGACTCTCGTAATCCCACTCGACGAGATCGAGATCAATGAGAGCCTCAACATCGTGGAAGAACCTGTAGAGATCATGGACCGTGAGGTCAAGCAGACGAAACAAATCCGTATCCCGATTGTGAAGGTTCGCTGGAACGCCAAGCGAGGACCGGAATTCACTTGGGAACGCGAGGATCAGATGAAACTGAAATACCCTCATCTTTTTGCTTAGTTATTTGTAACTTCTTATTTCCTTAAATTCTAAATGCGGGACGAAATTCCTTCTAACGGGGGGATGATGTGACAACGTGAAATTTCCATTCTATACAAACAGTATCACTTCAATAGAAGTTATAACAGTCATAGTCAATTTTCAGACTTTTCGTATAAGTTGGAGTAATTTAGGGTTTACACTTCAGTAAACATCAGGAGAGTGGTTGCGCTATGGTTTTGTGCATCACTGTTATTCCAACACTTGGATACACTAGAAATCATTTCCAGAATAAAAATATTTTCTGTCAAAATATTTCAGGACTATAAATAGATTTCTGAACTAAATTCATTCATTATTCACATATCCAACTAGAGAAAAGCCATTTTCTCTCTCACGGAACTTCATGTTTTCATCCCAAATCGTGAGTCTACTTTCCTAAATGTGTTTTAATGCTTGTTATATGCTTTATAACATTGTTTATATGACAAATTTGTAAGATCCGGGAGTTTACCGCCCAAGAACGTTCGTGGGGAGTAAACTCCAAAACAAAGCCAAAAAGCTATCTAGTCCCATTTACTTGTTAGGTAGCTAGTTAAGGACATTGTGTATAAACATTTGAGGCTAGAAATCATTCAATAACACTTAGCTTTTGGAGTTTACGGCCCAAGAGTTTCTTGGACAGTAAACACCATTTTCTAGGGCCAAAATGTGCCCTAAACATCCCTAAGGCTTTAAGACAATTACCCTCTAATGCTTGTAGCTAATTTGGAGACCAAAACACATCAAAATCATCCCAAAAAGGGAGTTTATGGCCAAGAAATACTCATGGGCCATAAACTCCAAGTGAAGGCACAAAAGTGTGCCTAAAGTCCCCTTTAGCCTTAAACAAAAACCTAGAAGCTATCCTACTTGTGCAAGAGGCCTAAAACAATTAAAACAAACACCCCATAGGAGTTTACGGTCGTAAACTCTAGGGGTTATGGTCTTTAGGCTATAAACTCCTCAAAGGATCATTCTAGGGCCCTAAACTACCTAAAGGATTAATCTACCAATGCTAGGCTTATTCTATAATTCATTTAGCACACTTAAACACCCAAAACAACCAAGACGAGAGTTCACGACCATAAACTCAAGGGTTTATGACCGTAAACTCCTTGTGTGGAGTTTATTGAGTAGTAAACTCTTATACAAGGTCCTTGGAAGCCTTTCAATCCTTTTGCCTTGTCCCATATCGACTTAGATGCAACCCTTAGGACCTATAACACTTATACAAAGGGTTTACATGTTCCTAAGTGTCCCAACTTATTTCATTAAGTTATAAATTGGCTAATTAGTTATATATATGCTCATTATATGATAACTAGGCTCGTGCGTGTGAACAAGTCTCCGTTTGCCACCTAGCACGGTATCCCGATACTTCAATCCAATCCACCACCACAAGTGAGTTCATACCCCTTTAATTAACCTTTTAAATACTTTTAAATGTTTTAAATACTTTATGGGGGGGATACAAGTTAAATACTTATAGTTATTACATCAATCACATGTGATTACATTAATCACGTGCGATTAATAACTAGAAAACCAATGATTTTATCACTGTTCAAACTGTTTCACTTCAAAATGTTTTACAAACTCTTTTACTTATCAAATGCTTTTATTAAAATTTGTTTTACTTCTTATAAATTGCATGCCCATATATGTATAGATATATAAGAAATGTTTAAAGGGCTTAGGAAGGCTATCCACCCTATTTCCTTTTCGCGCATTGAGATGTGGTCTGGTGGGATTTCGGTAGTTGTCCGAAGGTCGTTTCAATATTAGTTATATATCAAATATACATATATAGACATAAAAGTACTTCCATATGCATACTTATCAGTACACCATCAGTAAGTTACCATCGGGGTAACATAGGATCATACAACTACAATTTCTAGATAAATGAGTCAGTTCATTCATGAGTTAATACTTATTACTACGAGTACTTATACAACTATACTAGAAAGAGAACATATACAACTATACTAGAAACAGAACATATACAACTATACTAGACGGAGAACATATACAACTATAATAGAGGAAGAACATATACAACTATACTAGAACAGTTCATTTCATTACATATACAAGAATACGTTAACCATTGTGATCCACTGTATCAGAGCATGCCTTAATTGCAATGGCCCAAGTTGTAGCCAGAATTCTCTTGGAGGGAGAGCGTGAGATTGCGTATAGATCTATACTGGATTGACTATCCTACACCTTGCTGCTAGCTACAGCCGGACCTGCAGGTCTGCGGGTGCCAAACGTCATTCCGTTATTACGACCATTCGTATGTTGTTGTTACCAGTCGATAGTATGGTGCAATTTATCACATGATACCTTAATATAAATCCGGTTTAAGGTAGTTAGTACAATAGTAGTTCCTATAATACAACACTACAGTACTACATTAATTTACTCTTTACACAATTAGTGATCTTTTCACTAAAACAATTATGTACAAACTATATTTTGAAAATGATAGTTACACTTGAGTAAATTACACACTTTTACAACAAAAGAGCATACAAAACAGTTAAGCCTTGGTAGAAGGCTACTTTAATAGAAAATATAGGTTTTTCTGAGAGATTCAAACTTTTACAAACATTTACATACATTTTACAAACTTACACTTGATACATGTTCAAACGTTTTTGGATGACAAATACCAACACTAAAATACTTATGAACTCACCAGCTTAATGCTGATAAACTCTTTCAAAATAACTTGTATTCTCAGGTCATCAGAAGACACGTACCGAGGCCAGCTTTTGAGAAGATGGAGCGCATTCAAGACTCATCTTATGATTTTGATATACATTATTTTTGGTGTCTATACTGTACAGAACACGCTTGTATTAAAATTATATATTTAATGCAATGGATGATGTTGTTTGCTTATTTACATTTACTCTGTTGTGATACTTTACATGACGTCCTCCGCCCCAGAACGTTTCCGCCGTTCTTGGTTTTGGGGTGTGACATAGATCCTTCTAAAAATAGTTTGGGGGTTTGTAACATATCAAAATGTCACATATAGGAGTTTACGGCCTAGGCACATACCCTTTGGCCATAAACTCATAAAGCCATGCCAAATCATGCCCCTAATTCACCCCAAAGGCTTGGAAAATTTTCTAGAATCACATGTGATTGTTTCAAGTGTTAAAAATTAATTATTCATAAACATGGGAGAGTTTACGGACATGGTATGTGTGCTTGGGCTGTAAACTCCCAATTTGATGTTAAATGGTGCCCAAAAGTGATGCAAAACCTTGGAAAATTAATTAGAATCACATGTGATTGCTCCTTGTGCCTCAAATCAATTTTTCTCAACCCTAGGAGAGTTTACGGCCGTATACTCCAAGTTTACAGCCGTGAACTCCTTCTTAAATGGTATTTATTCATTCAAACCATTCCAAGCCATTTTAGTAAGTCATTCCAACAATCCCCAAGTCCAATCAAGCCATTAAACACTCAAAATCACACCAACATGAGTTTACGGCCGTAAACTCATGTATGTGTGTGTTTTATGCTGTAAACCACTCTTGGGGAGTAAACTCAAGTCCCAAGTCCCTAGTAGCAATACACATCCGTAGATGTCACCCGGGTCACTCCAAACGCTCGTTTTGAGGTGTTTAACCTCGTCGGAGTGTAATGTTCCATATAATTAGTGAATGTATCCCTAATTGAATATATATGGACATATTTCATTTTACATAGGGACATCACGAGTAATCAAACCCCAAACTAACATTTAGTGTCTGAAACTGTCGCATTCCCGAGTCTGGTGAGTTCATACCCCTACCCTTTTTCACTGTTTTCACTGTTTTCAGGGGGGAACACAAGCAAAGTACAAGGGATTTCTTGTACTCAAAACACGTTTTCAAATATCTGATTCACACTATTATATGCTTTTAATACTGATTACTACAATTGATAACCGCTTGGACATGAAGATCACGTAACATATATTTGTGAAATGGGTTTTAAACTGCTATGTTTTACTTATATTTCACAAATGGATTTCAACATTTTGTTAGTTAAAAGCATGGTATCAGAACATTTGAGCAAAATACCTATACACTGTTTTGTCCTCGGTAACACTCCACATATATACGCGAGTGGAGGACTATCATATTATTACTAGTAAATTTGTTAATCCTGTATGATTGGAGACACGTCCTCGGCGAACACTCCACAGAGATACGTGAGTGGAGGACTACACCCGTAACCAGAATCTCTGAGATTTAGAGAGCGTGACTTGAGTGTATACATCTATACGGGGCTGACTACCCCACACCTAGCTTCTAGCTACAGCCAAACCGAATTGGTTCAAGGGTGACAAAAGTCATAAGTATGTGGACTACTTATTGCCACAGGTTTAGTCCATTGTATGGTTATGGAACTCGCAATTAGGATAACAGAGATTTACTTATAGTAATAATGAACAACCTTATACAATTCACAAGATAATCAGTTCTCTAGTATACATCTTTCACATTGGAAACCAACATTCAGGAAAGTATGGGACTTTTTTGGGGAAACATTGAACATAACCACGTAATCGGAAAACATCTTTTACATATAGTAACTAACATTCAGGAAAGTATGGGACTTTCCTGGGAAACCTTGTACATAACTAGGTCTAACAAGAATACATCATTTACATATGGTAACCAACATTGAGGAAAGTATGGGACTTTCCTGGGAAAATGTTTACATAACCAGAAAGGATAACAAACCGGATAACTGTACATCTTTCGCAATTGATAACATACAAATCAGGAAAGTATGGGACTTTCCTGGGAATACATTGGTACATAACCAGAACAGCATGCCAATCCAGATAACCTACCTATACATCTTTGTAAGAGAAAACATGTTTTTAAGTGTACTACTTTACTTTACATGTTGACGAACGATAACCAACCTTCTTAAGAAAATATGGGATTTTCTTGGTATGCATAACATTTCATAAACAGAAAGGAAACTTGAACATTTTCACAAACAAAAACCGCTTATGAACTCACCAGCATTATGCTGATTTTCAAACCGCTTGTGTTCTCAGGTCAGCGTTAGAACAGGTACCCGAAGATCCTTTTTGCTTGAAGACGGAGTACTCAAAAGACCTGTTTCAATTTGTTCATATATATATTATGTATCACAACTGTACAAACTTTACTTTTGAAACAACTGTAAAACTTTTCTTATGTAATGTAATGGTTGTTTTACTTTACTTACTATGTGCATTGGATTTGATACTCAATGTAGAGTCAACCCCGGAAATGTTTTTGCCTTCGGTTTTCGGGGTGTGACACTCACCTTGGCCAGCAGATGATCCAATTACAATTCCCTTTGTGATGGACTTTGAGATTGGCATAGATGTTACAACAGTTGAAGTAACTGGTCCAGCACTCGAAATTATTCGCTTGGTTAATGGAACTTTCGAAGGATAGACTTTGCCCACAACTTTCACCTCTCCATGCGAAGCATCACTTCCAGCCTTCGCATGAGAAGCTTCTCCAACTCTCTTTTCTCCCCCTTGCACCCTTGTTCAAACAGTTGGGGCACCAGTTGGTAGAAGATTCGAAATAGTAGATAGAGGAGCTAGTTGTTTATGTAGAATGGCTTCGAACTGTGAAATTTTTTTGGAAAGGAACTCTGGAGTAATTATCGAAGATGTGGCAGGCTTGAGCACTGACTCCTTCAAATGTTTGATCATCTAAATAACCTCCCCAAACTGTGTATTGTCAGTTGTAGAAAGTGGAGTAATTTGAGGACTCAAGCTTTCGTACAACGTAACATATTTCGTGCCAGAATCACAAATAATATCAACTTTCTTATGTAGAGTGGCATAATCATTCTGAAAAACTGCAACTTCAAGAACCATATCATCACGAAGCTCTTGAAGCTTCAAATTAACATCTTCTCTCACCTTCTTCACATCCATAACGAACAATATGTGTCGTTCCTTCTAAACATTTGTTAATTCTTTCACATCTTCCACATACTTTGAATTGAAAGAATTTATCCTCAACTTTGTTGTCAGATCAGCATGATCTACCTTCTCCAGGATTCTTGATTCCGAGTCTTTGATCATACTAGATACTCTGGTCACCATTCGTGCCTCAAAAGCCTTCATCAGTCCATCAATTTCAAAACTGGACACTGAACTTCCTCCCCCCCGTGTCTGCTTGATATTGAATAATGGAATTCAACTTTTTATTCATAATTTTGAACTCTTTCATGGACATGAGCATATGGTCAGGGAAATCCTCTTCTTCTTCATCAAAAGGCATATCTTCAAAAATACCTCCAAAGCCACCTTCTTTGTTATCAGATTCATCATTCGTTTTGGGTGGATCAGTGGATTGAGATGAAAAAAATGGATGTAAAGGGTTGGTTGATGATGTTTTGAAACGTTGGTGATTCAGTGGTGGAAGTAGTAGGAATGATAAATGTGGTAAAGAAACAAAAGTACTAGTAATGGGTTCGATACAAATAGAAATTGGAGTACCTTGTTGAGATTCTATAGTTTCCTTAGAAAGATCTCCTTCACCCATGATGTCTTTTACATCTGTATCAGATACGTTTGTAGTGATGTCTGAAGTTCATACCCCCTCATGAAATGATTTGGCAGAAGAAACTTCGGGTGGTATGACAACAGTCTGCTTAAGAGATGTAGGCTCAATGATAGGTTCGGGAGTTTCAGGCTCCTCTTCTTCTTTACATGATTGTGTTGGAATTACTAACTTTCTTTTCTTTGTCTTCTTCTTTTTCTTCAAAATTTACTTGGCCATATCCTCAGCCCTTTGTTTCTTTGAGTGAGGAGAAACTGGAGCTGGGACATCACGCATAACTACCCCTTGATGAGTAACATGAGGTTTGCAAACTATAATCGAAGTGGGAGAACCACCATACTTCAGCTTTAATCTTCGAAAAACTCCAGTCTTCGAACGAATTGTAACTGAAGTTGGTTCTGTAACAACAGTTTCAACAGGCTTTACTACAACTTTCAAAACTAACTCACCTGGCCTCATTGTTTTCTTAGCAGACTTTGATTGCTTCGTTTCTTGAACATTTGGCTCAGGATTGAAGATCACAACTTTCTTTGTTGTTTTAGATTTCTTCGAAGGACCTGCATCTTCTTTCGTTAACAACTTTCTAGTTTCAACTTTGTGATCAATTGTGGTCATATATTCAATAAGCACAACATTCGACGGATCAACTCTTTTAAACATTGCATCAGGAATGCGTGCAACATGTGAAAATATGGCTTCATCATCAGACACATCTTTAGGAAAATTATACTTCAAGAAATCTATAGTTTCCTCCTCAGCATTCACCTGAATTCCCTCTTTATCATAGAAATATTTGAGGATAAGACTCCAATATCGTGCACATGAAATACCTTGCACAACATTTGTGTTTTCGACACTCTTCTAAAATTCTTTCCATAATTGAGTTGACTAGTTGACTGGAATATCATAATTAACACCTGCGACCATGGCATAAACCTCCATTCTTCCTTTGTCAAGACCCATGCTGCGACCAGTCAAGCAGCGTAAAAAGGTTCCAAAAAGAAAGTTTAAGATTGTCAGAAGACCGTATTTCTTAAAATCGCTTATCTTGGTGAGTAGGGGTTGATGACCCATCTCATTGAACATATGATTCACTTGAACAGTCGAAATAGCACTGAATGGTTAAGAATTTGGAATTCCCAAAATTTGACAAAACAACTTCTTTATCAATCGTACCTTCTTATCATTCACCAAGTTGAATGTGATGACATTTACGGATTTAGAGTATGTTGCAGTAGAACCTTCTTGTGAAAGCCAGGATAAAGGTACTGCAAAATAATTAAACATAGCTGTCGAAAGAACACTGCTCTTCAGGGCAACCACTAACATCTTCAATCCTTCAGGATAAAGAGACTCATCCGCTTCTACTTGATAGTTTGTTCCTTGAATCTTCGTGATTGGTAAAGATGTAACATCTTCTGTGGTTTGGGATGTTGAATCAACATTAGTATGTTCAGCCAATTAGGGTTATAAAATCGTATGAAGAAAAATTGGATAATTCAGAGAGAATTTGGGAAATTTTCTTCTGAAAGCGTAAACTGATAACAAACCCTTGAATTTCTTTTTATATGTAACCCTGATATTTGAATTTGAAGCGGTATGTGCATTTAATGAAATCCAACGTGCTACCTTGAAACTCGCACCACTATTTTGATAAAGTAGCCACGCATGAAAAAGTAACTGTCACTTCTCCTTGAAAACCAGATAGAATACAAGACGTCACTTCTCACAACCTTTTTATTTCCCCCAATGTAATATGAAGCATCAGCAACCTTCGGATGGAGGTTAGGCTCATTCACTTTTGAGATTTAAAGTGAAGTCATGTACCAGACTTTCGAAATCATCAACCTGAGTTGGTATTACTCAGAACCTCAAGGATTTTGTGAGTGTAGTGTGCCAAAGAAAAAGATAAGAATCAAATAAAAATAAACTTTGGAATTGTTATAAAAATATTTTGACACGAAATCAGTTAAACTTTGGACAAAAGTTTCTTCGTTAATTATTAGGAGAGATAATCCACTGCTTGTGTGTTTTCCTGTGAATTACAATCGAAAACTTATTGAGAAGTTTCGAAGGGCTTCTATTTCAAGGCTTCATGGGTGGGTACACGAGTTCGTTACATATCATCAAAAACTTAACGTGATAAATTGTAATAGAAATCACGTGTTTGACCATTATAGTCAGTGACAAGTATTCTTTGAATTAAATTTGAAAGTGACTTAGAAATCAAATGAAACTCACATAGAAATCATATTCATGAAAAAAAATTGTGTTGGATCCTATTGGGCAACAAACATCGTGGGTTTCGATAATTTGATCAAGATCACTCATACGAAATGAATATGATTTGGAGTTTCGAATCTAGGTACAGAAACAAAAGTTTCGTTAAAAAATGGAAAAAAGTTCCCTGTCAATTCCTTAAAATCTTGAGAATTGGGTTTCACTTTCATCACGGTCTCATGATGTCAGATCATTAACACAAATTTTTTATATGTCTAAGTCTCGATGGGTTTGATCAAAGACCTGTTGGACATATGTCTTTTTGTGTGATCGTGTATGAACGTTTAGATGAAAAAGATTGGTTTAAGACTTCATTTGTACCACTATTATGTCAGACAAAATGATGAAAAAGATTGGTTTAACAATTCATTTGTACCTATATTATGTCGGACAAAACAGTAAAATCTTAACTCATTTGAGAAGAGTCCGGTAGCTCATTTGAGTAATGTAAATATAAGCCTAACTTGGGAAGAAATTTTCGTATGAAATATTTCATTAAGGTTTTCGGTAAACACACATAGATTCATTCGAGGCTTTCACCATCATGTTGCAGCATGCTTCTAGAGACACCTTAACTAGTTCAAGAGTTTCGAAAGATTTACTTGACCCTAGAACTGCAAACATTAACCATTGAAATTCATCTTTGTTACCTGAAACAAAACATGAAGACAAAACAATACAAAACAAAATATTTTTGTGATTTTTGATCTTTCGAAAATAAAAGAGAAAACAAATAAAAATCTTTTTGTTGTTTTTATGTTTTTCGAAAAGAAATGACAAAACAAATGAAAAATCTTTTTGTTGTTTTTTTAATTTTTTTGAAAATAAATGGTAAAACAAACGAAAAATATTTGTGTTGTTTTTGAATTTTTCGAAAATAAAAACTACTTAACGAAAATATTTTAAATGTATGGGACACATGAATTTTTCAGTTCCAATTTATGAAGATGGAGGGCAACGAAGCATTGACTATGAACAATAAGATTTGAATCTAACAGTTGTCCAGTTATCGCTATTATTTCAAAATAGAACTCCCTTCGACCATTCCAAGTCCACCTAAAATTCTCACAAACGATTTTTCATCTAACAGTTTTGTGAAAATATCAGCCAATTGATCAGTAGTTTTCATGAAATGCACTTCAATATTACAATCCTCTACATGATCTTTTATGAAATGGTAACGAAGAGCAATATGCTTAGTCTTCGAATGCTGCACAGGATTATGACAAATACGAATTGCACTTTGAGAATCACAATATAAAGGAATTATCTTCATGTTTATTGCAAAATAACGCAATTAACTTTGAATCCAAATTATCTGTGATGTGCAACCAGCAGCAGCAACATATTCTGCTTCAACCGTCGAAATTGAAACACATGTTTGTTTCTTCGATTGCCAGTCACCAATTTTCCATCAAGTAATTGACATCCTCCACTCATGCTTTTGCGATCAAGATTGCAACCTCCCAAGTCAACATCTGAGAAAGCTTGAATAAAGAAACCAGTTTTCGAAGGATACCACAATCCTAATGAAATTGATCCTTTGAGATAACAAAAAATATTATTGACTGCAGTAAGATGAGGTTCTCGTGGATTTGACTGGTACCTAGCACAATTACACATAGAAACATGATATCAGGTCTACTTGCTGTAAGATAAAGTAATGAAATAAATTAATGAACCTATCATGCTTCGATAAAGTGTTAATTCAATTGCCGGTTTATCTAACGAAGGTGCCAGCCTTGTTCTAGTTGCCATCGGTACTCTTAATTTTGTGCTATTCGTCAATCCAAACTTTTCAAGCAAATTCGTTGTATACTTTTCTTGGTTGATAAAAATTCCTTCTCTACTTTGATGAATATTTAGACCAAGAAAATTAATAATTTTTCCCATCATGCTCATTTCAAATTTGGTTTTCATCGTATTTTCAAATTCATTAGATAAAACCGGGTCAGTAGAGCCAAAAATAATATCATCAACATAAATTTAAACAAGCATAAGATGATTCTTAACTTTCTTTCGAAATAATGTGGGGTCAACTGACCCTTGTTTAAATTTCGATTGTTTAAAGATAGAGGTAAGAGTTGCATACCAGGCTCTTGGTGCTTGTTTTAACCCATAAACTGCCTTATCTAAAATATAACAATAACCAGGGTGATCTTTATTAACAAAACCTGGGGGTTGTTCCATATATACTGTTTCTTTGAGCTCTCCATTCAAAAATGCACACTTCACATACATTTAATATACATCGAAATCTTTCTGAGCTGATAAGCTAGAAATATACGAACAGCTTCGAGTCTTGCGACAGGGGTGAAAGTTTCTTCATAGTTTATTCCCTCTTGTTGTGAGTAACCTTTTACAACAAGTCTGGCTTTGTTTCGAATAATGTTTCCATCTTTATCGGTTTTATTTTTGAAAATCCATTTTAACCCGACAATCAAAATATTTTCAAGTTTAGGAATTAATCTCCAAACCTTATTTTGTTCTAACTCAGCCAATTCAGATTGCATTGCAACAACCCAATCAAAGTGTTCCATTGCATCCTTAATTGTATATGGTTCAATTTTCGAAATGAAAACATTGAACATGCAAAATTCTTGATGAGTATTTAATACCTCATTCTTTCCATAAATTTGACCTCTCATTAAAACTCCATCTTGTGGATTCCCAATTACTTGTTCTTTCGGATGATCTTTTGTTCATTTTTCGAGTGGTGGATATGCTGGATCAAAATCCAAATGTGCATCTTCATATAATCTTCATTTTCTGATCCTACAACCGAAAGATTATCATTAATTTCTTATCCTCCCCCTCAACTAGATGCTACTCCTCAACATCTTCATTCATTCTCCCATTCTCCCCCTCGAAAGAATGCTCCCCCTCAACTGGAGTAGTTGAATCCAAGTGCTCCCCCTCCACTGGATCGTTGTGCATTCTTTCGCCAATTCTTGGAGAATTCGATGTTGAAATATTGTCATCAGGAATTTGGGTAAGATCCGATCCATTAATATGCTTCGAAGATTCTGATTGATTATTAGCATTCGTATGACTTTCAACATTCATAGCCCTATCAGGAACACCAAAAATTAAATCATAATAAAAAATCAGATGAAGTTACAATTTCAGTTTCATCATTTGATTCATTAATAATTGGATTTTGTTCGAAGAGTTTGTCAACTTGTTTAACGTAATAGTCATCAAAAGAAAGATTGAATGTTTCTTCGGCTTTTCGTGTTCGTTTATTTAACACTCTATATGTAACTGAATTGTCCGAATATCCCAAAAATACTCCTTCGTCAGCCTTAGCTTGAAACTTCGAAAGATTATCCTTGAGATTCATGATAAAGCACCTACAACCAAACACATGTAAAACTTTAACATTTGGTTTTCGATTATTGATTATTTCATATGCAATTATATTGAAATGTTTATGAATAAAAGAACGATTCTGAGTAAAACACATCGTGGATACTGCTTCAGCCCAAAAATATTAAGGAAGATTCGCATATGTCAACATTGTTCTTGCTGCTTCGCAAAGTGAGCTATTTCTTCGTTCAACGACATCAATTTGTTGTGGTGTATATGGTGACGAAAAATTATGCGAAATTCCTTTTTCAACTAAGAACGAATCAAACACTTTGTCCTTAAACTCAGATCCATTATCACTTTTGATCTTTCGAACACTCTTCTTCAGACGTTTCTCAATTTGTTTTATAAATTCGATCATCATCTAAGCGACTTCAGATTTTAACCTGAGAAAATACACCCACGTAAATCGTGAAAAATCATCCACAATAACTAAAATGTATCGTTTCTTGTTGAGAGTTTCAACATTTGATGGTCCACAAAGGTCAATATGAAGAAGTTCCAATGGTTCCACGATTTTTGAATCTATCACAACTGGATGTCCTTTTCGATGTTATTTCCCTTATTCGCAAGCTGCACATAAAGTATCATTGTCAAAATTTAAAACCAGTAAGCCTCGCAAATGATCTTCATTTACTAACTTATTTAAATTTTGAAAATATCAATGAGATAACCGACTATGCCATAACCAGCTAACATCAGATTTAGATTTTGAAAGTAAACAAATTAAAGGTTTCCCAACAATCGGTTTGATATCAAGAGTAAACATATTGCCATGTCGTTTTGATTTCAGTAACACTTCATTTGTTTCAATCTTTGAAATAATACTACCTTATTCGTTAAACACACCTTCATTGCCAATGCCCACAACTAGTTGCAAAACACTTATCAAATTATGTTTAAGGCGTTCGACATACGTAACTCGATTCACATTGAATTGACCATTTGTTACTTTTCTGTAGCCTTTCACTTGACATTTATGATTTTTGCCAAATTTCACAACTCCAACATTATCCAGGATTCGATAATCTCGCAAATTCTCCTTTCATCCAGTCATGTGACGCGAGCAACAACTATCGATATACCATTTCTCATCATATTGCTTGTCACATAGTACCTGCTATCATTGAAAGAATTTAGGTATCCAAGGCTGTTTGGGTCCTTGGAAATTAGTTTTAAGAACAAAATGAAATACAGTACTCTTAACCCAATCACAAATTTTAATTTTGAAACTATCGATTAAGTCCATATCACAAGGTAAAGGACTCGAAACATAAGTTTTCGATAGTTTAGGATTGTTACTAACATCGGCCTTCTTCGTCTTAGATTGTGATTCGACATTAGTTGCTTTCACAACTGCTCTCCACTTCATTACTGAGACATTTGAATCTCTTAATGATGAGCTTCCAGTTGATGAAGTATTCGCATACTTCTCATAAAAATCTTTGATTTGTTGTTGAAGAATAATTCATTGACTGATACACGAGACCTTGTCCTTCAAGCTAGTGATAAATATTTTTCACTTGAGATAACCCTTTTGTGTACGAAACTTTTGAAGGTAGTTTCACTGAAGGATTTGGAAAATTTGGTTTTTTTGGAACAAAATCAACATTTGAATTAGGACAAAATTTCTGAGCATTTTTACCATCAACTTTGTTTGTATCAATTGTTTTCGGAATATATCTTTGTTGAAAATATTTCTTTCGGTTTGAAAAACAATTTTCAACATTTTGATTTTGAAATTTCTTTGAAAAATGATGAGCCTTTGAATAAAATGATGTTTTCAGATCTTTTGAAACCTTGTTTTGAGCTGGATTTTTCCTTTTGTCTGAATAAGATGAAAACGTTGTCAAATTTTTAACAAATTGACTTTTTGCCATTTTAGATGTTTTCATTTTCAAATCATTTTGTGTCTTTCGTGACTCAATGGTTTGCCAAAAAATCTTCTTTCGTGCTTTCCTTTTAGATTTTTTTATCTTTCGAAAAATTTTCAATTTGTTCTTTGAATTCTTTTGAATTTAATTTGATAAAATTTTCATCTTCCACAACCTTTTGTTTTAAAACATCGTTCACAACTTTAGATTTCTCAACCCATTTTCATTGAGGTTTTTGTCTTTGGAAAACATATGAGTTCTTTGTTAGATTATTTTCGACAGTGCTTTGGTTTGAAAAGAATCCTTCGTCTATCGTTTTCTTGTTGTCTTCTTCACTAAATTTCTTGAACTCAGGTTTGACATTCTCAATGTTCCTAGTAGTACCAAACACTTGATTTGGAAATATTACATCATCAGTACACTTAAAATTTGGATAAACCACGGGATTGGTTTCCAAATAATGGGCACCTTTTTCAGAAAATAGTTTTTCGAATTTTTCAGTGTCTCCATACACTTGATCAACAACTTTTCATGGAATTTCATTTTGTTTCGAACTTTTGTTGAGGATAAATTCCTTTTGAATTTCTTCATCATTTTCATCATCACTGTCATCTTTTTTACTATCTTGTACATCAACCAAATCGAGATCACAAACTTTCGAAGTTGAAGGCTTGTCAGTGTCAATCTCAACTTTCAAATCCTTAAAAATTTCTTTTCCTTTAGATTTTGATGTGACATTAATAACAGATAACTGAAAACAATCAACATCCTCAAACTCACTGATTTCACTAATATCATCAGAATCATCCTCAATATCAGCAAAATTAGCTTGTAAGTCAGATGTCGAATTCTCATTCCTTTTTACTATTTTGATTTGTTCAGTTTTGGTCAAGGTTTCATTAACTATATCAACTAATTCATTTGAATCAACACATTCATTTATTTTTACGATGCCATATGCATATCTATCATCTAGTATTTTATCAAATTCAATAATTGTTTTCTCACACTTATAAGAAATGGTATCAACCTTCTCTCTCTCAAAAGATAGAAAATGTAATAACTTTCTATGTTGTTCTTTGCTAATGTCACTAGAGTGATGCAATGCTGTAAGGTTTTCATAGAGTCTTTTTGCACAGTTACAGTAGATATTTCATTGTGCTAATAACAGTTTTACATCACTTGAAAGAGAATCTTTATCACACATGATGTTTGTGATTTGCATTTTTAAGCACTCTATCTTACTTATTTTTGAATCTAGCTTCCTCTGTGTCTCTATCAATTGTGTGCTAAGTTTCTTATCTTCGTTACAAGAAGACACACCAATTGAATCGAAATAAGCAACATTGTCATCAAAAGTAACAATTCAGAGTTATATGCATTTAAAGTAACCTTCGTAGTCATCAGAGACTTGTCAGCTAATTTGGATATGAAGCATCTTTCTGTGACCTCTTCAGTAGAATCATCTTCGAATTTTGCGTACAGACCACCATGCGTCGGATTACGCGTTTCATCATCATCTGAACCCGAAGACCAGATTTGATAGGTACCATCTTCTTCATGTTCTCCTTTTGCCACCAAAGAGATGCCTTTCGCCTTCGCTCTTACTTCTTCCACCCTCTCTGTGTAGTACGCCTCATCCTTCACCTTGTTCTTCTTCTCATCTTTCTTGCGAATCAAACAATCATTCGCAAGATGACTAGCTCCATTGCAGTAGTGACAATCTACTCCTGGATCTCCTTTCAATTTCTTTTCTCTTTTCTCCTCAACAACATTCACTTGTTTCTTTTCTATCTTCTTCTTCTCCTCTCCAACAACCTTTTTCAGAAAATTTCCTCTTCCTTCACTCTGCCTCAACTTCGAATTAAATGGTTTCTTAAAGAACTTTTTGATTTTGTTTTTCGAGTAGAATGCAATTGCTTCATCATCTGAATTCATTAAAAGTCCTTCTTTAGCTTCCGAATCATCACTTGCAACTGTTTCTTTTTCATTTATTTTCGAGACAAGTGCCAAAGGACCACCTAGATTAAGCTTCGACTCTTCAGCCATCTTATTAACCTCACTTTCGTGAGTTTTGAGTTGAGTATACAAATCATTCAAAGAAGATGTGTCAAAACTTTGCTGATTGTTAGCCATCATACTCACGCTTCTCCACTCTTTTCGGAGTCGCATCACAAATGTAAGATTGAATTCCGTTGTTGACCTTGTAATTCCATATCGATTGCATCGATATATCAACTCGTTGAAGTGATCATAGTAGGCCTCGATTGTCATGTTTTCCTTCTGTCAGAATTCCTACAGTTCCACCAAACATTGCTTCATAGAGTTAATTTTCATCTTTTTGCTTCCTTGATACTTATCCTTGAGAGTATTCCATATCTCCTTCGTAATCTTACAACCATGAACATAGTTGTAAACCATTGGTGGCAATGCGCCTCTCAACTCCCTCAGACACTGTTTCTCATTTTTCTTCATTCTTCCAGATCTTTCATCAACAGCAACAGTTTAATTCGAAGATCCAATGTTTTTAACATTTGCTAGAAGTTGAGCAATTTTAGAGATGCAATTCGATAATTCTTCATCTAATCCATTTAGATAATCTTCCATTCCATCAGCCCATTGATCGTAATATTCTAGAATTAGCATTGGAATTTTAGTAGAAGATCCTCAGAGATGCGAGAAATAAGTTATTGTGTTCATGTTAAAATTCGCCATTGTTGTACAGATTTAAATTTTCAGAAAGTTTGAAGAAATTTGTATTTGAATGAATTGAACAGAAATTCAAGAACAAACACTCGATTAAGAAAATTCAATGTAGAATCGAATCAAAACTTATGATCCTTGATGATTTTCTGAATCTAATTATGCGGAAACTTTTGAATCAAATTTTACGATTCAAATACAATAGATTCAACAGAAAATCAAATCGCAGTTATGAATCCAGCTCTAAGTAAAGTTCCTATTTGTAGGAAACATGAAAGTATACAAAAAATACTAAGACATTACACTTAAGC
Source organism: Lactuca saligna (assembly GCF_052625555.1). NCBI lineage: Eukaryota > Viridiplantae > Streptophyta > Magnoliopsida > Asterales > Asteraceae > Lactuca > Lactuca saligna. The sequence continues at coordinate 104,766,347 of NC_136425.1, forward strand.
TACAAAAATTAAGACACCTTAGTAAATATATTACAAAATACACAAAGGGTGGAGTCTTCGACTCATTACAACACGTCTTCGACTCTTAAATAATTTCCTTATGTTGAGCCATTCCAACATAAAATTCATATATATATATATATATATATATATATATATATATATATATATATATATATATATATATATATCCTTGACTAAAGATGATTAAACCCTCAATCTAAGCTTTTAGACTTGAAATGAAGTATAATTTCCTTTCGCTTAACGATAGCAAATCAACTTTTCCTAGTTGAAACTTTTGTTTTCTATAATTAACATTGCTAAATTGCAACACTTATTATAGTTATCATGCTCCCACTAACATGATAATTATCATCATAACACTTATGCTCCTACTAGCTTTGACATGTACTCAGAAATCAGCTGGACTTATAGAAATCAATACTTTATTGACTTTCTTACCAAAGTTCAGAGTTCTTTTACGATATCAAAATCATGCACCTTTCCTTAGATAGCACACATGTATGTCTAAACAATTTTAGAACCATGAAAAAGGATGTCGTAATCATAGTCTCAATTTTTAGACCTTTGCCATTCCTCACAAGTCCATGTTAGTGTGGCAGTTAACCACACACGCTCCACTAACGACTTTGAGAATGCAAATATCACAATTGCAATCTATTTAAAACCTACTTAGTGAAAGCGTTTCCTCACCATCATTTTCATGAATCGGAGAGAAACCTTATGACACTTAGATTTTATGGTGTATGTGTTCTTATCCATGTGAATTTGACAAATCCAAACTCAACTGAACCGAACTTGTGCAACCTTAACTTCATGCCACCTAGCAGCACAAGGGCCTGCCATTGCTTCCACGTAGTTATGCAAACAACTGAGAACTTTCAGAACTCATATGCAAAGCCAACTTTCAATGGAATAGGCATAGAAATAGGAATATGTCAACACGTTAGGTTATAAACCTTAAGTCATGAGCTAGTGATAAACTACAGGATTTATTCTTGATTAGATCTTAAAATTCTTTCAGGATCTTTTAGATTCCCACTATCCTCTTGACATACAAGACTCCAAATATTCAAGAGATGGTGCGCATTCTTATCAAGACAAACACTTCATACAGTTGGCCTTAGTTGGTCTTTGTTTTATCCAGAACATCACAACTTACCAATTTCAAATGTACAAGAGTAGAACACATTTTACTCTTACATTTGACTATAGTGTTAATAAACCTTTTTTAAGATGTGTCACTCAAGTTAAAATCTTGGGGTATGAATCTAAGAATTGTTTTGGAACGAAGTATGACTCATCTTCTTGATTTAACCATTTAAACAATTCATGACTCCATTTCTTAGCCATAAGAATGCACTGAGATGTCCTTAGAGGATGAATTGTGATATGGTCTCACAATCATTAAGATGATCATAAAGCATGATACTAAAGTATTCTCCCATCTTTTCAGATTTGAGAAACTTTTATCTTTCAGCCTAATTTGATTCTTCTCATTAGTTCTGCCATACATCGAAACTTTTCCAATGTTTCAGAATTATACTTAAACCTATATGTATAACCATATTTACTAAGCTTTAGTAAATCATGACGAATAGTCTTATCGATCTTTTGTGGTGGACTTGACCAGTACACAAGAATATGTCCTCAATCCCTTTAGTCCTTCACTTGACTCACATATACATGTGAATAAGGAATAATGAGAATATTTCCTTATTTGGTAAATTTAGACATTACCACAAATGAAAGAATCAAATTCACATTTCAATTATTTCTAGAAACTTACAAATATCAATTTTTCAATAAAAGCCATTGCAAGGAGATATAAACTAAAATAAACTCAAATTTTTATTTATTTATAAAATGCGGAAAAACTTTTCCTTTCAATGCAACTTTAAATGAAAATTATGCTATTACATATTTCCTATCAATCTATCATAACTCCTAAGTAGTAGCTCAAGAATCGAATCTTCGAACCATGTGATTGAAATCCATCTTCGCGATTAGATTCAACATACTCTTCCTTTAAGTTTCCTTCCCTTTGCTTGATCATGTTACATCATTTACCAAGAATCAACACTTAGGAACTTAATAGAGTTAGATAGTTGAGTTACCAGAAGCCGAATCAAACTTTTTGACTTGACCTTTTCTCAGATCTTTCAGGTAGTTAGGGCAGCTTCGCAACCAATGCCCCTTCCTTTGGCAATAGACACATTTAAACCCTTTGGGAATGGTACACGTGACAATCTCAGAGTTAGCCTTTCTCTTTACCATTTGGTCAACCGAGTTGACTATGGCCGATCCCTTTCCATTGGGAAGAAGAAGCTTTTATGGATTACCAATGTTACCATTGTCAATGTCCAAGGACGTTTGGAAGTTGATCTTCCAACAAAATTTGCTTTACCAGTGCTCCAAATCATTTCTGATTCAGAAGCATCAAGCAAATAGGTATGATCATTAAGGTTCATGTCATAGTTTGTTACATAGTAGTCCCAAAGAGCTCACTATGTGACATAGAAAGTGATTGAAGACCCTAGTCAACAACCAACTTCCTCAAGACTTTGACACCCAACTCTCCTGGCATTTCAATATGTGACTTCATCTCCAAGATGTGAGCACACATAGACTTTGCTTGCCAATACGTCTTGACTGACCTTGAACTATTCAAGAACTTGTGGGTTAAGGAGGATAATTGGAGGAGGTGGAGGAAGAGAAGTATGATTTCCATTATCCAACCATGGAACATCATCATCATTAGGAAAGCTTGTTCCAAGGGACTTGGGATGATCATAGATGTCTAAACCAGACATCTAATATGGGAGATATTCAAGTTAGTTGATTTAAAGTACTTAATATGACACCCAATACGAAATATTAAGGCTAGGACCCAACACAATATTTTATAACTTGGAAGAGGGATGCCGTAATCCAAGATACAAAATATTTGAAGGTATGTGAATGACGATTCACCAATTACCACCATGAAAAACAAATTAATTTATTAGGTTTTAATTAGATTTGAAACTCCTAGATCTTTTGAGATTCACTAAACTTTTCAATGGCATGTTTCAATCTCGATTGTGCCCTCTCAAGTTTTGTGAGTGCGATGTCGAGGATCACAAAACAAGTTGTGAATAACCATGCAAATATATTTGGTAGCCTTAATATTTATCACTCAATCGATGTGCCAGTTAACCACACGCGCTCCACAAATACAATGATAAACATTAAGTTACCCTTTGCCTACCTTGTTAAATCAAGCTAGTGTGTCAGTTAACTACACACGCTCCACTAACCGAATTAAACAAAGTGCAAAGTGTAATTTCATGGGTTAGCACCAAATTCACATTTTCCTAAGTAACTAAGATTGGGAATTCATAAGTGTTTAGTTACTTGGTATTTATTATTATACTTTTAATGAAGAAAGAATTATAGTCACTACTAGAAAAACAGCCTTTTACGACGCTCATTGCGCGTCATAAAGGACTGAGACGACGCGCAAATGCGCGTCAAGGAAGGCCCTGTCATAAAGAGAAATGATGCGCTTTTGCGTGTCGTCTATAGACGAAGCACATTTACTACGCTCATTTACAACGTGCAATTACGATGCGCATTTACGACACGCAATGCGTATCAAGAAAGGCCCTGTCATAAAGGAAGACGACACGCATTCGCATGTCGTAACCTTACGACACGCGTGTTAATGGCACGCAATGCGTATCAACAAATCCCCTGTCAAGAAAGGCCATGTCATAAATGAAGATGACACACATTTTTGCGTATCATAATTTTAAATGTTTAAAAAAAATTATTTATAGATTTACTAATTTTCAAATTAAATTTCCATTTCATGTCTCCTAATAAAAAAATAAAATACCATATACAAAAAATATAATACATTGCACAAAAGTTATTGTCATACAAATAATCATTCTAATAGTAGGCAAATGGATAAATCTCAAAGGGATCAAAAATATGTTTGTCTTCTAATAGAACTTATACATAAGAAAGTACTAAATTTGCTATTGATCTTATACACAAGAAGGTGTTTGAATTCAAAAAATGTCTCAACAACTGAATTGGCCCCGAAAGCTTGTGGTTTGACTGCAAATGAGATAAGGATACCATGTTTACTCTTCTTAAGCTTACTAAACAAACTTGACAATAAGATAATATAAAACTGAATTAAGATTAAGCCACAGATGTACTCAAGCTATACATACCAATGGCGATGGTCTTTCATCAGCTGCACGTGGAAACCCACTACCATAAACAGAAGTATCAAAAAACTGCTTTATTCAAAAAACTCTATTACTATTGTAATCATAATAAAACACACCGATTATGTATAGTTTTATACAAGAAGTGTTCCAGATCATTATTTTAGTAATAATGAATAAGAGAGGATACATTACTTACTTTATACTGGAATAACTCAGCGAGTTCTTTTCTTAAGTTGTGATAAAGTTCAGCCAATGAAGGTTCCATAATTACACCAAGGTCCGATGAATCTATGATGAAATAATACTTAATTAATTTTCCAACAAGACAGATTGACTCTTTGTGATATAAAAAAATCAATGATAAATTTAGAAACAAATATTCAACAGTTATTAGTCCAAATATTTAAGATGTGTTTACTTTCGTATAAACTATTTATTTCTTTTATCAGTGCTTGAATTGCCAAGAAATTGTAGAATTGGTCATGTAATTGTGTGAGTTAAGTATCTATCTATACCATTGACAAACTTTATAACAAACATAAAGTTGCAAAATAGAGATGGAACTGGAACCAGAAATATTCACATTGTTGCACTTGTAGTCCTTTTCTCTTTCAAAAGGGCAGCTCTCTTCTGCTCTCTCATCTAAATCATTCAAACCAAACAATCAATGGGGGAAAATATGTAAAAAGTCGGGAATTAAAGGGTAAAGCCTAATTCCCCATACTTTCTTTATTAAGTCATTCTTTATGATTCAATTCAAAAAGGAACATTAATATATCGCAAGTTCCAGTAAGATAATCAAATTACCATTTTGTTACGGTGTAATCGAGCAGCCCGAGCTCCCTTCGTGGCATTGCGATCAGGTTTGTTAATCTTGCATAATCTATTCTACATCAGTTCTCCCTCAACTCAACTCGTTCTCTCTTATTTTCGGATACAGGTAACACCCGTCTGACACTAAAACCTTGACCAACTGTAATTTATATCTGGTTCTCTCTAATCTTTCTGATACAGAAGAAATGATATTTTCAAAAACCATTTAACTGTTGACATATATATTACCACATAAGCTCCAATTTTTATGAATAGTTGTATCAAAAACTTATCATACCTGAAGTTATGAGTCTCGAGGCAGAACTTGGTCTTCCTAATTCAGACTTCTATCAACAAAGTACAAACATAACAAAAGCTGATTACAACCTAGATAGAAGTAATATCTAGTTATTTTCAGAAAATAATATTGTATATCAATAAAAAAAGTTCAAAAATATAAAAAAAAAAAAACTAATGAAATAAAAGAATCACCCCCAACTTAAATGTTTATATAAAAACTATATACCACAAAATCTTAACATAACATAATTAAATAATTGTTTTGACAACTTAAAAAAACTTATATATTGTTGTGAACCACTTTCAGTTGGTACAGGTACAGAGACCTTACGTGGAGGAGGCTCACTTGCTTCATCATGATCATGAAATGGGTTGAGAAATGGATCATGTAAAGTAGTTTGTCGCATTGGTTGTGAAATGGATATAATGCCATCACCCGATAATAGGTTTACCCAGGAGGTACTGGAATTTTTGGATTTTAGCGAATTATCATCAGTAGAAAAGGGATTGTTGTTTGCATCAGATGAGGGCAAAGGGTTGGTAATGGTAACGGTATGAGTATCTTGTTTGATTTTATTGATATGTTCCCATAACCTCATATTAGAAGCAAAAAGGTCTCTTCATGGAAGAGAAATTACAAGTATCTCTACCTGTTATTACATACATAACCGAACGAAAACAGCAATAAACTTCACAGAATGAAAAACCTCGGAAAAAATAAAGTGAGATGATGGGAAGTAAAGTTGTCAATGTACGGTACCTCACCAAGTGTGATAGGGGTTCTGGCTGGCACAGCAGGATAGAATGTGAGTACAACCACACGAGTTACAAAATCCAATTCGCCCTCCAGTTCTTCAAAATCAGATAAAAATGGAAGCTTGGTTATATCTTGGTCATGTACACGTGCACCTGCTCCTGTCACAGCCATATCCTCATCACTCACAGCTCCTGGTATGGGTATCACAATGCTTGTCCCATTAGCACACTCAGGAATAGAGGCTCCCTGCACACAACCACAACCTTTGTTATACAACTACTACTTTAGGAATTAGCCCGATTTGGGAGAGATGAGCCAGACCGACCTCCACAACAAGTTTAAGCCCATCTAGATCACATCCAGTTCTCACATCAACTCTTGATGTATATGTTGAACTATGAGCACAAGAAGCTGACAAACATGACAAGGCTCTCCAAGATGGATAAAGACTTCCATTACATATGTTGCCTATGGACAAAGCTATACACCACAAAAAAAAAAGTAAGATTGTATTATACTATATACATATATATATATATATATATATATATATATATATATATATATAGTATAATACAATCTTACTTTTTTTTGTGGTGTATAGCTTTGTATATATATATATATATATATATATATATATATATATATATATATATATATATAGCATTAGGAAGTACGACATGTTATGGTATGGTTACCCATATAAGGTCTTTCTTCTTAAAGCTAAGAAGCCTGCCTCTGTCATCAGAACTCGGCAAAATTTTTGATATAGTCCAACAAGCTTCTTTCTTAATACTTTTTTTCTGTGGTTATTGGTCAACAAGTTGAGAAGACAAGTCAAAGCTATGACTTCAGTTTTACCCATCTTCACTCTTGCTGAACCATTTTCCTGTCATTAATTAAGCTCATTAAGAGCATAAACTAAGTGTTTTTATTAAATAAAAAAAGAATTTGAAAATGTTTTTACCTGAGCAATGACTCCAGTTTCAATAGATATGTGGCAATAAGCTAATCTTTTACACCCATCTGTACAAAGGTCTTGAGCAATTCCTCGATATATAAAATTCTTTTCTCCAACAATTCATATTTATATATCGTTTAGGAATATAACTAAATTTAGACACATAACGCTTGGGAACAAATGTTTTTAAGAACAATTTGAAGAAAATATACTAACCTTTTAAGGAAATTGTTGATTAGTGAACAAATATGGAGCTTAATAGACAACTTGAAGAGTACCCTGGTGTTGATTCTGGCTACAACATAAACAATAATAATATTATTAGATGTTTCTTTTAATGTCAAAACAGATGCAATACCAACTCTTAGGATAGGAACAACCAGGAAACAAAGAAGGGCTTATTAGTTAACTAAAATTCACAATTAAAGACGATTTTTACCATTATAGTAAACCCAAAATAAGTCTTTTCTTCCCAAAAGAGTAAACCCAAAATAAATCTTTATTCTAAACCAAAATCTATACATATAACTTTGTATCAACATAGGTTTCATCGAAATCAAAATCAAAGCATTAGAACATTAAATATATAAATTATGCTTGACTATTAAGAGAAAAAAGACTATAAACCTGGTGATTTGGAAAGTAGATTGGACCTTTCTTGATGGTGGGCCCCGCACCCAGGACCCATGAAGATATCAGGAAGCTTAGCACCCCTTTGTTCAGTATGCCATAATTTTCACTTCGAAGACCATTCCAATCAACAAATAATAAGAAAAAAAGGTCAAATACCCAAAAAACATATGGTAAAAGCCAAACTCATAAGTTCAACAATCCACTTAATGATTATGCAGCATAGACATTTTTCACAGTAGTAGCTATACAGCCTCTTAAAGAAGAGATCAAAATCAGCAATTGATTCGACTTTCAAGCTTTCACCATTAAGAAGCCTAGAAGGGCTTTCAAAACCTAGACTTGGTGCTTTCTTACAATCCTGGAATGAGGAGTCCCCATATGTCTGATGAAAGTTCAACATACAGAGCAAAACATAAGTAAATTGCATGGGTTCATAAGCATCTGATCTGACAAAACACAAAAGAAGGAAAAGTTGATCAAATAACCTTAAATATGTTCCTGATGGTATATAGGGATCTGCTAGAGGAAGGGCTTGAAAGTTCATGTTAAGCATATCATCACGTGGTGGGGAATAACCTGAAGAATCCAATAAGTGATTAATAATCTTGTTAGTTGTTAGACACAAAAACTAGTTATCATCCCCATTTCTGACAGGTCATTAGGTTAAAAGAAGGTCCCTAACTAAATTAGTCTAGTATTGTTTAAAGACTCAATGTCTGTGTCCATTTTACATGTTAGCCCGCCCAAATAATCTTAATAATCATGTTAGACACAAAAATTAGTCATCATCCCAGAGTATGATGGATCATTTGTATTAAAGTTTGATCATTTGGTTTATAGAAGAAGTTCCCTTACTATATTAGTCAAGTATTCGGTTCTTAGATTTGTCACCCGAAACAACAATTCGTGTTTAATTTGGAGAATGTGGAGATCGCTTCAGGTAGTACAGGACCGAGCGGTGGGCAACCGGGCCACAGCGCAGAGCACACGTCTCTAGGTCCCAAAACATACCTTTGGCTAATTACATCTAATTGATGGACCATGGGAAGGAAAGAAGTTGGAGATGTGGAGAACAGCGGTCGGCTGAGCAAGTTGACAACTGTTGTTGAGAAGTGTCGAGATAAAGATAAGGCCGACCATGTAAACAAAAACATACCTTAATCATACTTAGGGCTTGTAATGTTGAGCAGTCGTTGTAGTCTCTGGTGACGTGACGTGAGCCCGAGGTCGCTGGTGGAAATAGATGAGTCGAGGTCGCCGGTGGAAAAAGATGACCTGAGGTCGCCGATAGGAGATGAGATGAGGGAGAGAACATTACAGAGAGCACTCCTTGAAAAATCCCTAGATAATGGTCCCTTCAATGGAAGGGTCTTTAACTTTTCTAATTTTTTTGAATTCGAGGTTTTAGATTTGGTCGACGCCAATAATGAGGAAACCTCGCGGATCAATTACGATTCACCTTCGCTTTATCTTCTTGTTCTCCTCTTTATGATTTCAGACTCCGTCTCTACGAATTTACATGATATTTTTCATAAAGGAGTCTTTGTGGAGCATTTGGGTTTTTCTTTATTTCATAACCCTCACACGTACTGGGTTGAGAGAAAATGAGAGAAGCGGAAGCTTGGAAGAAAATAAAACCCTAGCACGTGCTAGAGAGAAGGGAGGTGGCGATGGCTTAGGGTTTACAGAGAGACACGGGAGGTAGAGAATGAAAGGAGATCTAGAGGAGAGAGTATCAGAGAGGGGAGAGTGGATTGCAAGGATGAAAGATAGATACAAGATAGAAAAAGACAAGGCGGGTTTTCAAAAATTTGGAGATTCTGTTTCCCCCCTTGTCTACTAAAAGCGCGTTTCATTAAAATTATAAAGCGACAGGTACAGACGACACGCGTTTAATATAAAGCACCCTCCGTGTTTTTAATTTTTTTTCTTGAGACACTAAATTAAGGGCATGCAATAATGTGTGACGTAAATCCTTAAATTTTTTGGAGAGATAACACTATTTTAAGGGCACGTCCTTTTGCGTATCATTAATTAGTGCATGTCGTAAAAAGCGCGTCATTAAAGGTCTGTTTTCTAGTAGTGAGTCATTGTCCTACCCGTTCGGCTAACGACCCTCCACCAATCAAGGAAGCGGTCGGTGAGAGTGGATACCCATTAAATTGTCATTTTATAGGTAGTAACCTTATACCCCCCTTATAGAATGGCTTCGTATATGAGGCCTACTAACGGTAAGACTGACTTGCTATTATACATATATTGTATTGACTTATAATACTATAAAGTATAAGGGTTGAATTTTAACTTTTTAAAGTCTAAGGGCTTAACTTGGAATTAAAGTACTCACGAGAGGAAACTTTACAAATTCCAAAACATCAGGGCAAGTTTTGAACTTTTTAAAACCTTTTCAATTCCATAACTTATGATTTTAAAGTAGTTTTAATGAAAAAACTCTTCAATTTCCATAACTTGAGGACAAGTTATGGAAGACTTTAAAGCTTTTAAAAATGAAACTCTTCATTTTTATAAATTATGGAATGAATTCAAAAACCTTTGGATTTTCATAACATATGAGTTAAATTAAGGGGTTAAAAACTTTAATGAAGAGACTCTTGAACATCCACAACTTGAGGACAAGTTATGGACTCCATAAAACTATTTTATGAGAAAGACTCTTCAACTTTATAACTTATGCATTTTAATGGATCTTTAAAAGAAATGACTTTTGGTAATCCATAACTTGAGGTCAAGTTATGGACTCCATTAAAATACATTTAGATCAAGAATTAACTAACAAACAATTTTTCAAATAATTCCTATGATCTACCAAAATCATAAGTGTATGAACAATCCTATCAACAATTTCAATAATTAAATAAACACACATAAAACTTGAAATTTTGATAATAGCTTTGAAATTGGTTTACCATAATCATTACCACATAAAAAATAGGTTTTATAAATCCAAAACAGTTTAAGTTAATGATTCCAGACCAATTCCAGCATTAAAACTCGATGATATGTTGTATGGGGGTCCAACTCATCGAGTGCATGAACCAAATCGACGAGTTGGATGAGTTTAGGCATGGAATCGTCAAGTCCCTTATTGGACACGTCAAGTCAACTATGCAGACAACATACAAACATCGATTTTCAGCCATTTGCATCAAGTATAAATCAAAACAAGCGTAGGCTCTGATACCACTAAAGGTTTTTGAGCATTCTAACACTCCTAAGGTGTACATGCAATCCTAAATACCTTGGATCTATGTTTTCTCTATTATACATGCAAATATCAATCTTCCAAGTTATTGTTCTAACTAGCATAATATGAAGTACATATAATATAAATTCTATTAGAATTACATACCTCTTTGTTGTAGCTTGACTCCATGGAGCTTAAGATCCTAGTGCCTCAAATGTGACACCTTAAATGGTCCACACAACATCACCAACATCTTGGAATAACTTGAGAGAAAAGGTTCCTATGCTCAAATCGGCTAGCCCTCATGTGTACACACACTAGTGCCAATTTCTTGAGCCATGGGGTCCATATATATTGTGGCTATTATGTTTACACCATGTAACTCATGTGTTTCCATATTCTTCATGATCCATGGGTTAAAACCTCCATGGAGTATCCATGGGTTACTCCATAGGTTTAACCCAACATGAAAAAATTTGGATCATAAGCCCACATATATAAGAATGAATGATTTACACAATCAATCCCTATATATTTAATTAGTCTCCTTTTGATCACAAAGTTAATTCCAAATTAATTCTTGATCGATACTAATTAAATAATATGATTTCATACTAATATATTAGATTTTATAATATATTAACAAATCATTAATATCCTTTTCTCACAAAAGCCTATCCAAAATGTTCTGATGCTATGCAACCCAAATGGACCATGCCAAGTCGGGTCGAATACATACCAATAATAATTTGGGCTTCGACATCTAATCCAACATGGATAAATATTGTTTTAATTCATGTATTAAGTTGATAAATCGAAACATTATACAATGAATAATGTGTAATCAATATAGTGATTGAATACAAGGTGTTTTATTTATATTCAAAAGTTTTGAGACCATCATGGATTCGATTCTTCTTGTGTTTCACTTTGCATGTTTTGACTTCCCGAATAATATGATTATTCAAACTATCCACATTCGATCATACTTTTGAAGTAGGTATTGAAGCTAGACTATCATGAATGGGTCTGTAGATTGTCTAAAGGTTTAGACATAACACAAGTTTGCTGCAGTATTCATGAGTACTCCTGTAATAAGATTTGAGTATAGGACTAAACCCAAGCTCATTTGAATCACTTCATGGATTTTATCACGAGTGATCATGAGACGATAATATCTTATATTCTTGAAACCAAGACATGTGAGTTCTATTTTACAAGTCGGTTGCACATTGATGATGCGTAAACGCACCATTAACCCGGTGTTATAAAATGTATTGTTGTGTGTGATTTGATAGTACAACAAGAATATGAGTCAAATTTTATTCGTTCCTTTTACCCAATGTAGGAAAAAAGCGATATATGTAGGCCCCTCAGTGATTTAGTGATGACAACCCTAAGCACTTGGCCAAGCCTGGATAGATTTGATTTGTTCAATTAGTTGGTCGTCATAAATCGGAAATCGGGAAACAAGGCATGAACAGAGAGAATGATTACAATCCATGTCTGAGTTCATATGATATCTTGTAGAATGGAGGAATATATGATCCTTTATCTAATGGACGCGTCATTAATTTGTTCAGACTTCGACAACGGCTTTTTGAGAGCTACCATTGCTAGTCGGTTCTTCAAGTCGTACTTGCAGTTATAGCTATTAGGCTTATCCAAGTGCGAAACTGTTAGATTAGATTTCTAAGCCCATAATTATAACTGGTATGTACTTGACCCGAGAGTAGCATGGTCCATTTCGGTTTGCCTTCACCAGGACAATTTAATAGGATGGATATTTGAGAAAGAGGTTATTTATGATTTATTAATATATTATAAGTATAAAATGTTAATTGAGGAATCATATTATTTAATTAGTATTGATCAAGAATTAATTTGGAATTAATTTAGTGATCAAAAAAGACTGATTAAATTAACGGGGATTGATTAAGTCATCAGTAATATTTATACTTTGGGACAATGATCCATGTTGATTTGGGATGGACTAAATCTATGTGAGAGTCCATAAACTAGTCCAAAAGGCTCATCATGTGGATTATTGGATTGCTTAAAGGATTAAGTAAATGGGCTAGGGTTTACAAGTTAAACCTTAGGAATTCAAAACTGTAAAAGGAACCCTTAGCTTGCTAAAATCGACCCTATGACTCCTAGGGTGTATGCGTAGATGATTTTAGAACCTCAAACCTCTTTCTCATTATTCTACAATCATTCATGGTGTTTTTGACTTGTTTCTGGGACAACACTGAGGGTGCTAAGCTCTTGAAAGGCCAAGTTCTACAAGCTACAACAAAGAGGTAATCTTCTAACTAGCTTTATAATGTTGTTTATGTCAAATTGTATGCTAGTTAGGATTCATGATTTGGAAACCAATATTGTATGTATAATTAGAGAAAACTTATATCTAAAGCATTATGGTTGTATGTGCACCATATGAATGTTAAATTATATAAAACCCAACAGATCATACTATGTATCTAAGTAATGAATTAAGGTTATCATGAATTGGGTTGTACGTTGTCTAAGGGTTTAGACATAGCTACGGTTTCCTAAAAAATTCATGAATACTTTTGAAATGGGGATTTAAGTATTGGATTAAACCCACTCTCAGTGAATTACATCATGGAATTTATCACGAGCAATTCTAAGACGATAATATCATATAATCTTTAAATGGAAATATATGAGTTGTTGTTTACGAGTTAGTTGTACATTGATAATGCATAAACACATTAGTAACTCGGTGTTATAAAATGTATTTTTGTGTATAATTTTATGAGTAAATAGTGCAAGCATATAAGCCTAAGTTTATCTGTTCTTTTTTCCCTAATGGGAAAATCGATATCTTGGGCCCCTCGATGCTTTGGTGTTGACTTATGTGTCGGGCCCGATCAGGACTGAATTGATGTGTTCAATTGTAGTTCCTTGTCACTACAAAGTAGAAATTAGAAAAAAAAAATGTTGCAAAATGACAATGATTTTGTTCCATTTCATTTGTCTACATGACATCTTGCAGAACGGAGGATTATATGATCACTTATCTTAGGACTCGTTACTGACTAGGTCAGACTTCGACAACGTCTTTGAGAGCTACAATTTGCTAGTCAATTTTTGAAGTTATACTTACAGTTATAGTTATTAGACTTATCCAAGTGGAAGACTGTCGGACTAGGTGTCTAAGCCCATAACTATTATTGGTATGTACCTTAATTGATAGTAGCATAGGCCTTTCGGGTCACACTAGCAACTAGACATGATGATTAATTGAGGAAGAGATCGAATTTATTATTTAGAATAATAAATAGATTTATTAATATGTTATGAAAATAATATATTAATTAGAAATCATGTTGTTTTATTAATATATAATCAGAAATTCATTTGGAATTAATTTTGGGATTAAAGGAATTAATTAAAAGTTCAGGGGTTGTTTTGAAATTAATTAATAGTTATGGTTTGGGCTCTTGGATCACGATCAATAGGGTTGGCCAAAAATTCTAGGAAGCCCTAGTTATTTTCGTCCAAAGACCTTATGATGGGAAGTGTATGGGCTGCTTAGGCCTTAAGCTGTAAATTAGGGTTTCCACCTTCAAACCCTAGCTTTGGGAGTAAGCAACCTTAACTATAAAAGAAGCATCACCCCATCTAAGTTTCGGCCATCTTAAGAATCCCTAGAAGAGCCAAAACTTTGAGTAACTCCCTCTTCTCTCCTCTCTCTCCTCTCTCTGGTAAACATCCTCTTGCCTCGGTGTGTTTGTGAGCCATTAGAGGTGTTACATTTGTGGCACTTGTTCTTAAAGTCAATATCTTCAAGGAATCCATTGTTATTACTATATAACAATAAAGGTATGTGTTCTAATATTTATTTTGTATATTTTGAAAATATTATATGTATGCTAGGATTTCTAGTTTGTGTGTTCAATGTTTGTATGTCTAATAGAGAAAACATAGATCCAACAATTAGGGTTGCATGCACATATAGGATTGTGTATTACGCTCAAAACCCATCATTGGATTCAAGTACATTCTTCCAACTACATAACCATTCAAATTCACAAGCCATCCCACAACTTCAATACTCAAGGCTGCAACCAATCTGAGCTTGCAAGAACTAAAATTACATGACCAGCCGACCTAGCATACATACATCCCAACATCAAGATAAATAAACCTTACTATCTCGATGAAAGTTTGACACCTCCAAGAACCTTCCCCTAATACAACTCCAAAATCTTCAAAGAATTTCAACTGATGGCAAAGAACGAATAAACCCGTTGACATTCAACCTGAGCAGCACAAGCTCCCTTCCACCTAATCTTTAGTGTTCCAATAAGGAACAAATTACCACAACGAGGTCTTTTGACTAACAGCTTTCGATTTGAGGAGCACCCACACATCCACGAAGGCATGAGTTTGACAAAAACTAACCATGCACTTTCGTCCTAGTCAATCATGTATTCCTTGCAATGATAAATGGTCTCTAAAATAGTGATTCAAAAATCCAATTAACTTACACTGCACCTTACTCGGACCTATTTTTCTGAAACCATCATAATCTACACGGTTGCTGATCCATTAAGCAGAACACTCGACTGTCCTCTTCGTATGGTTTACCCCTATCATTTTTCGACATCTCCATGTCGAAGCCTAACATTGGCTCATCCAGATACCCTCAAAACATTATTCTTGGAATGTGAAATGGCATATGAACATTCCTCGAACAATAATATCCAGACAATCATAAAGAAACTATGATCCTTAGGTGGAGACTTAAATAATCTAAACATAACATCTCACACACACAATCACATAATCATAAACATAAATAATAAAATCATGAAGAAAAAGAATATGATACATACTAGCAACATCATATGGTGGAGCTCAGGCCTCCACTACCTACAACTGAAACGTTCGGCTCCTTACCATTGGATCCTCAACCCTATCCTCATGGCTATTAATAATCCTCAATGTAGCTCGAGTAAGTGTCCTTATCACTCCATTCGTCAGTCCTGGGCAGTCGGCCTTCTTGCAGCCCACCTGGTTGTAGTGAAAATACACCGAACTCGATCCCTAAAGACAATCCCTACTGACATGAGCAATCCTACCACACTTGAAGCAGATCATACCCCTAGATCGAAACACCCTATTATGCGGTCTCTCCTACTTGCCAAAATGGTCCCGACCCTACTAGGCTCTAGCTCGTGAATAAAAATTCTTGGGCTTCTTCACAGAGCCCTCTGTTGTCTGAAATGAAACTGACTTCTGCTTGGTCCGAAGCTCTAACTCAATATGCTGCTCTCGGGATCTGGAAATCATATCCTCCAAGGTCTTGTAGCTCGATAGGATCACAAACTCCTGAATGTCATCCCACAACATATCTTGCTACCACGACTTCTTCATCTTCTCATCCGCAACATACTGTGAGACCAAAAAAGCCCTCTCCCTGACACTGGCGGTGATCTTCGCAACAGTGTATGTCGTCTAGCGAAGGTCCTGAAACTCCCTTACCAACTGTTGCACCTCAATAAAAGGTGCAAACTCCATCCTAACCTCACCACAAAATCAGCCCAATATATGGACGCCACAACCACAGCTCCCAAAGAGTGACCAACCTCCTCCCACTAGTTATGGGCTCCATCCGTCGGAAGGTAAGATGCAAATCCCACCTTAGATCCCTAAGGGAAGAAACTCTACCATTGAGGAGTCTTCATGTCAAAAAACCACCGCCTACTCGCAATAGGGTCCTTCCCGAATAACTATGGGGCTCCGTAAGCCTTAAACTCATGAAAAGAGAGAGTTTGTGCCCCAATCTGACCAGCTCTAATCTCTGCATGAAAATCCCCAAGCCCGCTCATGAGTAGCTCCATAATCTCCTCCTTGATGGTATCAAACATCACCTGATTCGTATCCAAAATACTACTACTGATCTCAGACATAACAAACTTGTGTATCCTGTCATCAATCAGCTTAGCACTAGAACCTGATCCTAGACCAGAACCAGAACCTTGTCCACGAGTGCTCATCGCCATACTAAAAAGAAACCAAACAAATGATCAGAACATACCCAAAGAATTCCACATCCTACATGCTTCTTAGAATCCTCGTGACTTTCCTTGATTCGTGTACGGAGCATGTGCTTTCAGTAGTACGGGCCCAATACTACCTTGCTATCTTATCCATACTTTCCCCAAGAATCATCCCAAATCCTCTACGTCACCTCTTCATATTGATACTCCTAATACTCGCCAAATAGTACACCACTCACACTAAGCACTTACTAGGCTCTCCTAGGATCCCTACCTCACCCTATCATCAGCTGTTGAAAAACTCATACTAATTTCAGGTAACTACTACATGAATATAATTACATACAACAAAACCTAAATAATCTTTCAACTAAAATACTTAACCCTCCAATGGTTGTATTCAAACAAGAGTTATGCAATAGGGCCAAATTAATTACTCTAAGATTATTTAACATTTGCAACATGTAATTTAACATACTCATTTAATATGTAACTAACATCAATCTGAGTTTTATAAAGCACAAAGCAAACAACATTCAAGAAGTAGAACTCTATAGGCCACAAGTATGAGTATTTTGGGAATCAGTTACTTGAGCTTAGCTGATTGCACATATCGCACCTCTTTTTTTGTAAAAATCTTTTTAGAAATTTTATTTTCTTTCAAATAAAGGATTATCAATTCCTCAGTTTGAGTCCATACACACCCGAGAGTGTGCCCGAATCCCTTAAACCAAGGCTCTGATACCAGCTTGTAATGTCTAAAAAATGTCAATAAAATTTCCATTATAAACCATCACGTCATATAACAATTTATTCCAAAATCAAACATGGTAAAACATTTTTTTTTCAAATATCATAGTAAATCAAAAGTAATTAATGTGGAAAAATCCATCTAGGGATGTTGTGCAGTCAAGCCAGTCCCTTCCTTTTAGAACTAGAAGTACCTGAAAATGTTTAAACCATATAACTGTAAGCACAAAGCTTAGTGAGTTCCCCAAAATACATCATATCACACATAAGATAGGGCATGATATGGTCCAACCAAAGTCTTCTATCACTATCAGCCATGAGTCATTCATGGTCTTTCCTTGCCTCACTAGAAGTCAAATCTTGATCTTATGTACAAGCGCAACGAGCCACCTCCTAGTCTTCCTTGCAAGCATTACAAAGACAACTAGCAACATACATATAAGTGATGGGGGCTAGACCCTAGTCTTGCATACAATTACCTCGTCTTTCATATAATTAAAATCTTTGCTAGAAAGTGATAGATGTCATTAATGACAAATAAATAATAATTAAATATTAGTTAGAACTTTATGAAATGATTAAGTTTTACCATAAGAATATTGAGGAAATTGAAGAAATATAACATCGAGTAGTTTTCAAATCAATTAGCTTTAATAATACTTCTACATTATATTAAGTAAAAAACTATACATAAATATTATTTGTATGTAACTTACAGATAATTTCACTTAAAATCATATTATTCAATTTAAGTATCATAATATAAATTTTTAATTTCGCATGATCTAATAAACATCTATTTATCAAATTATTTTATATAATAATAAAATTATTTGAAAGAAGTATTTTTTATTATTTAGAAATATTAAAAGTTAAATATGATGTTAAATATAAAATCAAAATCAAAATTTATATCTATTGTGAGAAGAGGCATTTTTTTCCTATAACCTTATATTTTTGAAACTCTTGTAAGTTTTCATCTTAATACTACAAATCAAAAGACTTTTTTAAATATTAATGATTAATTTATTTATTGATGTTAAAAAGAAATTGTAAATGTTAATGATTAATTAGTTAATTGATGTTAAATATAAATATTATATTGACTAATATTCATATATAAAAATTTAAATTAAATATTAAATTAACAAAACAAAATATCGACTAAAAACTATTTTCTATAATAATAACTTTTTCAAAAACATAGACTCTAATTATTTAAAAATAAAATTTTAAAATATAATATTAAATATCTCAACTAAATTGAAAAGGAAAATCCACACACTAACTAAACATTCCATTGAATTGATAGTATCACAAAAAACAGCAATTTGATAATCGTTAAAAATTAATAAAAATCAAAAAATCAATTTATTTTTATTTTCGTATGAAACTTATGGATAACAGTTATTGAAATGTTTTTGTTTTAATATGTATCTATTTTATCATATATTTAAAATAACTATAATGTGCTATAACAAATTTTTATAAAAACCATCAACTCTAAATTAATAATGACATAATTATTCATATATATCAATAATTTAATTATATTATTTTATCAGGGTAATATATTAGTAACATCCACAAATTTTTCATAAAATTTAAACTTTTCACAACAACCCTTTTTCTATAGAAGTATTTGCAAAAACCGTTGTTCCCAAAATATTATTTGAAAATCAGAATCTCTTTCAACATAGTTTTCAAAACATTTACGTTATTCGAGTTTCAAAGAAATTATAAGTCCAAAACGCGAGATGTGTACGGTCACACCTTCACCTTCCCACGATTCACTGAAGTACCTGAAACCATAAGTAAAAACTGTAAACACGAAGCTTAGTGATTTCTTCCAAAGTACCAACACCCCAAGCAGATAACATATACAAATAACAACATGCATTGGGTCCATAGCTAAAAGACTAGATTACCCATGAGCCCACAGTATGAGTCTGGATTGCCTATCGGGCGCACAGCTCACATCTGGCTTGCTCCTGAGCCCACAACATAAGTCTGGCATATCCTCGGGGCCCACAACTTATGTCTGGCTTGCTCCCTGTACCAATCAGTTATCATACTGAATTATCAATGTTCAACCCTCAGTACGGGTCTAGTATACCAACTCATCCGTTTGTATGAGTTTGGCATGCTCCACCCGGCCTTCAACTCATATATGGATTGCTCTAATATCATCAAGCCTCAGTACGAGTCTCGCATACCTACCGGGTCCTCAGCTCGTACCTGGAATGCTATTGAGCCCTCAGTGTGAGTCTGACATGCCCTACCTGGCCCTTAGCTCATATCTGGAATGCCCTAGTGTTTCTTGGCTACAGCACGAAGAAGTACAACCTCAACCAAATACAACATATCACTAGGGCATACCGATCTAACATATCACTATTGAACAATAACATACTATCACATAACAGAACATCTAATCCAATGTGTCGGCCTTGGTGCCTCTGACCCAAAAGTACAATAAGAAGAACTCACCTCAGATGTAAAAACTCATTGAATAAATCCTTAGTTGCTTAAGTGCCGGCTTCCCAAGCTATCAAAACCAACAACACACCCAATTAGCAATTGGGTTCCACACTATAATTAATAATCCTTACTTAGGGTAAAATAACCATTTTACCCTTGAATCCACATGAACCATGACTGAGGCCCAAAACCAAAAGATCCACAAAGGCCCACTGATGGCCCAATTTGGATATGGGTCTTATCTTAAGCCCGTAATTTTCCTTATTAAAATTCAAATTACGATCAAGAACCCTTTGGGACAAACTTGGTAAAAGACATAAATCCAAAGTCAAAGTCAACGGTCCAAGTTGACCCAACTCGTCGAGTTTCTCCATCAACTGCACAAATCAGGAAAAACCAAGTCAACTCGCCGAGTTGACCACAAGCTCGCTAAGTACCTCTATCAGTCTAAAAATGTTGGGGAAAATCGAGCCAACTCATTGAGTTTATCCAACAAACTTGCAGAGTTTTCAACAAACCCACCTCTTAACATATTAAGCACTTAATCCATGAGGACATGACTCCAATCAATAGATCTGACTTCCTTAAGCTGGAAAATGATGTAAAGTTGCCAACTTTACATTCATGCATGTCTAAATGAAGCTTTAAACTCAAAGAATACTTAATAAGGGACCTAAAGCATGAAGGAGGCCTAGAACCTGATAAAGCTTAAAACTTTAAGTCCAATGAGGGTATAAAATGTCCAAATCTGAAGTGATAACTTCATGAAATACCCAACCCATGAATATTCCCAAAAATGAGCCAAATATTACAATAAACTTCCATGAATGGGATCTAAGAAATAGATAAGCAAGGTGTCAACTTTATACGTCAAAATGACAGCAACAAAAGAGTTGGTTCCGAATCTATTGCCTTCTTTTCAATCAAGGCACCTCAAACTTCAAAGCTTCTTCAAGAGAAGACCAAAAAAACACTCTACAAGCTCACACACACACAAACATGGGAGAGGTTGCATGAACTAAGGTTTTTTCTGGATAGAGGAGACTGATAAGGAGGCCACCCATAGGGTATAAGGCCTTTAAATAGGGTGCAACACCCTAAAAATTAGGGTTTCTCAAATAGCTTCCAACTCGTCGAGTTCCCCTTCACCAACTTGATGAGTTGGTACTTAAAAATACGTGCCCCAAAAGCTTCCAACACGTCGAATTTATGCCATAAAAGCGACGAGTTGGCCACAAAAAGGGAATTTATTTCTATAAATGACCTTCTAGAATCCAGATGTTACAACTCTCCCCCTCTTAAATTAGATTTCCTCCTCAAATTCGCTCCTTGTTAACACTCATATCAAAACAACCAACCTGATGATCATAGTTGGAAATTATGCGCACAAAATAATCTAGCTAAGGCAACCGAAACCCAAATCGAAACTTCTATCCCGAGGATAACATCCCAGCCGTGAGCCCATGCAAACCAATTCTACCCTTCTAGGACCGGAAATCTATACTGGTCTAACTTCCCAACAGACCGCCCTCACTGAAACAACTCCAATCCAAACTCTCAACAAATAACATACCAACCATACCACTTCTAAAGCTGATCATACCGCGGTTTATCCAGATCTACTGACACCATCATTAGAAGAGTTCTTCAAGCCAGAAGAAGAACGAACCCTCAATCATTTGAATAAAAACCAACCTTACCTCACTTGAAATCCGAGACCTAAAGTCTCAATGGTCTGACTCCCTGTCAGACATCCCCTACTAAACTGTCACCAAGCCAACCCCCGATCACATTGCTGCTTCGAAAGGGAAACAAAGTCACTAACCATATACAGTGACATAACACTTATACTCAACATAGGCTCAGATAATCCTTTGAGTAGAAGATTCATCCCTACAATGGTTATACTCAGACGAGAGCTGCGCAACAGGGTCAAGCCAATTACTTTGAGATTATTTAATCCCTCTACGAGTGTCTTATCATTTCCATAATCACCCAAATACTTCACACACGCAAAGTCCCACACCAATAATACTGCTCGAAACATTGGTACCGCCTGAAACTTTGATACTGTCCAAATCCTGATATTTCCTGGAACACTGATACTAGGGGCCTGAAACCTTCTCACTTGCCTAACCTTCAAAATGGTAGAACCATCCTCGTGTACAGACACAAAGGTTAATTATTGATCGCTTCAGTTGATGTCTTAGACATACAGATTTCTTAACTCACATCGATCTGAATACAGACCTGGCACGGACCCACTCACGATTCATAACACTAGTTCCTACCGAAAGCCTGCTCGAAAGTGGCTACCCATGATATCTACTCCCAGAACCTTCTCTGAACTGATGAATATCCATTTCATTCCACCTCCAGTCTCTGACTGGGGCACTACCAGAACCATGCAGAATGATACTCGAACACACCGACTGCAAACTTAAACCAAAACCAACCATATAATGAACCAAAATCTCAACAACCCTTGACTCTTTTCTATGCCAACACTAACCACTGTTTCGATGAGCAATAATGATCAAACCATGAACTTATACGATGCATCCAACCCTTACCGACTTTGGTGTACTCCCACCTAGGCACCCACTCAATACAATCACCAAGAATTTTATTACTTACAACTGCATAAGGAATTTCCAACTTGAGAGTTACAACTCTAACAACCACTTGTGAATAACTGGAATTATTGCATACAACCTGCCGAGACTTTCTGATACCTAACTGATACTTTCCCCAATCCTTCTGCTTCTTTTATGCAACCAACCGATCTATGATTCGCCCAACCCTCATCAACGCGTTCACACCGAAAGCACTCCAAGCAGAAGAAATGAACCATTAAGATCACTAGGCCCACAAATTATGACTGGAATACTTATACAAGGTCCTCAGCATAGGTCTGGAATGCCTTTAAGCCCATAATATGAGTCTGGTATGCCCTCTCTGTCCCTTAGCACATGACTGGAATGCTCTTGATAACCTACCGACACTGCTGTCATTGCATCATTGGCCCAACACTCTAGGCATGTAGATACCCACCTCATTCCATTACCTTGAAGGGACCTAAAAAACTCCCATACAATGCCAATCAAGCACTGCAAAACAGCTACCAAGCAAAACCTTATGAAATGAAAGTCACACACAACCCACGGATAGATAAAGGTTGCACTCTTCATCCAAATCAGAAGATGAAACCCAAGAGAACAATGCACATAATTCAAACCAAGAGCCCCAATGCCCTCATGCTTAGCTCACAAGGACAACTCCTATAAACATACTTAAGAAACCCATAATCTCATCTGAAAAGAAAAGAAACACCAGAGATAATCGAAAAGGCCACCTTACTCAAAATAGGAAATATCCTCATGATCGGTCAAAAAATACCCCATACTTGTGAGACTGAACAGATTCCATCACTACACCACAAGCTCGAGAAGACCTCCAAGATGATCCTGAAAGTTACCAAAACCAGATTCTTCTATGAACTAAGCCCCCACTCTACCATTGAGGGTAAACGCACCTGAAGACCGAAGGAACATAGAATATACTAAACATGAGGGTAGCTGACACATTCCTTGACCTTTAACAATCACCACTTAAATCCTTTGGAGAGTTCCTTCTGAATAACGAACTCAACGACCAATGGTCTAGGAGACCTTGACACCTAAACCAAAGAAACCAAAACCCACCACTTCTGAAAAAGGAGCACCAACCAATATCTACCCAAAAAATCTGAAAGCAACAAACCAACTAGCAAACTGATAGAACCCTCAATGACTAATGATGGACATGAGAATCCCAATTCACCCCCACTTAGAACTCAAACCACCGCCCACTGGTGGTGAAACTAAAACATAACCAAAACAGCCCAACCAGGTACAACGATACTTTACCATGAAGTGAATATCATATGCAGAATGGTCCTTCAGATACGGATCAAACGACACCAAGAAAACCTGACTTTTAGCTGAAAACTTCTGAATTTCCCATAATAACCACTTATAAAGCATAGGAAACTACCGATTTATGATCCAAACATACACCATTTGCCTGCAACCTACACAACAATCTGGTACCTGGCTTTCCCATCTCCCAAGGATACGACCCTTGTTCACATCGCTACGGTACTCATGCCACATCAACCACTTGTGACCATCGGTGTTGATATACTGTCGCCAACCACAACGGCCAATAGAACTCAAGCTGAGAATCCAATCTAACTTGGGAGGTCACAAACCTGCCCACTCCTTCTAACTCGAAAAAGAACAAAAGAGCAAGATCCTTGCCACAAATAACGACAACCCAATCCGACAATCCGCCACTTAAACCTAGATGCAATTTCTGAGCCGATCATATCAACCGCTTCCTCCCCACATCTCGAGGCACAAGGGATGACCTCTAACAAAACCCTCAAGACTTACAATCAACATACTCAGCTGGGTCTGACCCACTCAACCTACATCAATTTTGCCACAGGGCCTAAACAAACAAAAAACCCATCCTCGCCTGAGCAGCCTAAGCCAAAACATCAACAGATACAAAACAACTTCCTTGTACCATGGTATCAAACCATGCTATCTTCCCTGACCAGCCCTTAGATTCCCCAAAATATTCCCCAAATCGAGTATGGATCCTGTGCTTTCAGTAGTACGGGCCCACGTCCAGGTCGGAGACCATGTTTTATTGAAAGTCTCACCCTGGAAAGGCATGATATGCTTTAGGAAGCGTGGAAATCTAAAGCCGAGGTACATATGACCATTCGAGATCCTTGCTAGGATCGGTCCCGTAGCCTAGAAACTTCATTTACCCTAAGAGCTTCGCAACATCCATCCCGTCTTCAACATCTCGAATCTTAAAAATTGTTTATCAGATGAGACCCTAGTGATCCCACTCGACGAGATCGAAATCAACGAGAACCTTAACTTCGTGAAAGAACCAAACGAAATCATGGATCGGAAGATCAAACAAACGGAAAAAAGTCGTATCCTAATAGTGAAGATTCGATGGAATGCTAGGCGGGGGCCTGAATTCACTTGTGAGCGCGAAGATTCAATGAAACAAAAATATCCGCATTTCTTTCTAAGTCCATGATTTGTATTCTATGTTCGAATTTCGGGACGAAATTTCGTCTAACGGGAGGATGATGTGACAGCCTGAAATTTCTCTTTTGATCAAGCTATTCAATTCAATCAATGTTAAACTCGTTTCTATTATCTTTTAACCTTTTTAGGGTTTGTTTAAACATTTTAAGCTTGGTACAATCAAATTTTGGGTTTACGGCAGAGTTATTCCAAGTCATAGCACAACATTCGGGCCAAACACTCCTCTAGGAGGACTATACGGCCGTACACATGGGTGTTCGATCGTACAACCCCCCCCCCTCATGGTCGTACACCTTCCCTATATTAAGGGTACTTGGCCATCATTCATCACTTTTGCACACTAGAACACTCTCTCACTTTCTCTGTCTACCTTCATCAAGATTTCCCCAAGAACTTCAAATATGTAAGTGTTTCTCATCTTGAAATGTTGTTACCTTTCCTTATCTAGTGGTGAATTCATGTATTCATCTCATAAATTTATTCTTTAACTAGATCTTTATATTACACCAAGAACATACACTAGTTCTTGGTGTCTATAAACCCTCTTCAAGCTTCAAAATCGTAAGTATTCCATTCTTTATATTGTAATGCTTGAAAGACCTTTTGATTTAATCCTTGATTCATCATGTTCTTCATCCCTTTGAAGGAGTACGGCCGCACAACTTCATAAGGTTGGTCGTACACGCCTTAAAGGCCCTCCAAATTGAGAATTTAGCTCCTATCACTTAGTTGGACATGCTAAACCTTTGATCCTAGCCTTGATTCACCTTAAAATCGACCATTTTAGCATAAACTGGAAGGGTGTATGGCCGCACACCCCTTGTACGGCCGCACACACCTCCTAGGGTCATAAACCCACCTTAAAGGATCTTTATTGTCCTCAAACTTGCATTACAACTAATAATAGGACCTAGAACACTTTTTGGTTGCTAGTTAGGACCTTGGAAACACCTCAAAAACACACCTCTTCATGAGTGTACAGCTGTACACTCATGGACCATACACCCATGGCCATACACACGCTTAGGGTGGCCATACACCTCCCTCACTCAATCACATTTGATTCTAACGCTTAGTTTCAAGTGTTTCCTAGTTTCTAAGGTGGTTTACTTCCATAATTAGTGGTGTTATACCCTAATTTAATACATATATTTGTTATTATATGTTAATAGGATCCGTTTGTGTTCAAGACTTCAGTTCACACTCACTATACCTATCGACTTACATTCGAATCCCACGTCAAACAGTGAGTTCATACCCCTACGCTTTTATGGTTTTAAACGTTTTTAGGGGGGATACAAGCCAAACATAAAGGTTTTCAACAAGTCAAACTTATGCAATTTATAAAAAATTATGGTTTTTACAAAACATTTAGATACTTTATCCCTTTTTTATCATGCGGAGCATAAGGGATGTTTTCTAGATTTAATTGCATAGTCTTCAGAGAAGTTTCACGTACGTAACAATCAAACTATAATAGGTATAGTTTGGGGAATACATTACCAGTTTTACAGATACAAACTACTTACACTGTTGAATATATAAACTATGATAGATTTAATTTATTACATTACTACAAGAGTATAATAACTAATAATTATTTAAGTATAATTATTTTTACTCTACTGCAAGAGTATAATAATTATTTAAGTATAATTATTTTTACATATTATTACTTGTAAAGTCGTTAACCTAGTTGGGAGACAAGAACAAGATGCCTCCAAAGAAAAGACCTAAAAAAAAGAACAACAATCCCCCAACAAATTCAACACCACCAGCTCCACAATTCGATCATGTTATGTTCCAGGCAGCAGTCATGGCCGCTCTGGCTGCTGCAATATCGTAAATACATTTTGGCAGCTCTAGCGGGTCGAGAAGTGGTGCCCAACCCCTCAATCTTGATGGAAACCAAGGACACCAGAAGGAGTGTTCCTACAAAGACTTTATGAACGCGAAGCCTAGATCCTTTAATGGCAATGGAGGTGTCATTTCCCTAACTCGGTGGACTGAGAAGATCAAATCGATCTTCGAGATCTGTGCATGTTTTGAAACCAACAAAGTGAAGTTCGCAGCTTGCACCTTTACAAACAGAACACTAACTTGGTGGAATGGTCGGGTTAAATCCCTAACCCTGCCAATAGCAAAGGCTATGGGTTGTGAGAGCTTGAAAGAGCTCATGCTTGCTGAATAGTGCCCAAGGGGCGAGAAGCATAAATTGGAACACGAGTTTTGGAACCTTAAGATGAAGGGTTCTAACATTGCCGCATACACAGCTAGATTCTGTGATCTGTCTCATCTTTGTCCGGGAATGGTCACCCCGAAAAGCAAAAAGATAGAAAGATACATTTGGGGATTGATGCCCCCAACTCAAGGAAACGCCTTGGCTGCTAGGCCTACCACTTTTGACAACGCCAAGTGCCTGGCGTAGACCTTGATAGATCATGGGGTTGATCTTGATGAAGTGGCAATCACTCCCGAACTAGTAAACGCAAGTGTCCGGAAGAGAAAATTCTGGAAATAGCGAAAGGGGAAGTCTTCACAGGAGCCATCAAAGAAACAGTAAACAGTGGCAGGCCACACTGCTACTACTCCTGCCACTACTCCTACAACTCAAGCACCTACTAGTAGATACAATGGTACCCATCCCCGGTGCAACAAGTGCAATTATCATCATAATCTCGGGCCATGCCGTGAAATGCTTTGCAACAGTTGTGGCAAAAAGAGGCACACAACTCGAGTTTGTAAGGCACCAATCCAACCAACTAATCAAGCATCTAGAGCGGGTGTTGGACAAGCCTGTTATGGTTGTGGTGAGGTCGGCCACTACAAGAGAAATTGCCCAAAGGCAAGAACTACTAGAAACACAGGGAGAGTACTAGCAATGGGTCAGACGGAGGCAGTTGTTGATCCCACCGTTGTTATGGGTACGTTCCTCCTACACCACTCTTATGCATGCATTCTTTTCGATTATGGTGCGGAGATAAGTTTTGATAGTCATGCATTTAAGCATCTTCTCAAACATAGACCCAACCTCTGACCAAAACGTTTACCGTTGAGATGGCTAATGGAAAGAAAGAGAGCACAAACGAAGTATTCATAGGATGTACCCTTACTCTAAATGATCATTCCTTTCTAATCGATCTTATGCCAGTTTCCCTAAAAAGCTTCGATGTTATCATTGGCATGGATTGGTTGAGCCCTAATCGTGTTGATATCCTTTGTTACGAAAAAGCTATTTGTCTTAATCTTCCCTTTGGTGAAACCCTCATGGTTTATGGTGATAAACTCAATTCAAACCTCCATATCATTTCATGCATCAAAGCCTAGAAGTTTTTGCGAAATGAGTGTCATGCATTCCTAGCTCGTGTCATTAACGAGAAGCAGGAAGTTAAAGACCTCGAGAGCATCCCTGAAGTTTGCAAAGTTCCTGATGTCTTTGTCACACCCCGAAACCGATGGCGGAAACGTTCCGGGGCGGAGGACGTCATGTAGTATCGCAACCAATGTACATAGTAATCGTAGTAAACACGAAACATTACATTACATATGAATAATTACATTTGTTTGAAAGAAAAGTATTACAAAAGTTGTACATATATTTCATATGAACAAAATATAAGACGAGTCTTCTATACGCTTCGTCTTCTCCAAAAGATTCTCGTGTACCTGTCTAATGTGTACCTGAGAATACAAGCAGTTTGAAAATCAGCATAAAGCTGGTGCGTTCATAAGCGGTTTATTTTTGTAAAAGAATAGGTTTCCTTTGGTTTTTCTGAAAAAGTCGTTATCCAAGAAAATCTCATATTTTCTTATATGTGAGTTAGTTATTCGTTTATTCTACAGTTTCGTTAGGAACAATTCGTTATCTTAGGAAAAACCCCTATTTTCTTATATGTGAATTCGTTATTCGTTTATTCTACATTTTTGTTAGGAACAATTCATTATCCCACGAAAAACCCTTATTTTCCTAAAGTCGTGGTTAGTTCTTGGTTCGGAATGCTATGTCCTAGTATCTATCATACTTTTCGTATTAATTAGGTATTCTGTTATCCTAGTTATCCTACACTCGAATGTCGAATATCTACTTTACTTAGTAGTATTTTCGAAACTTTGTCGATATCCAAAGGCATACTTTCGTATTCATTTTATTCGTATTCATTTTATTCATATTCGCACTATTCGTATTCGTATTATTCGTATTCGTTTTATTCCTAGTTGTACTTTCATCGTTCTATTACTATCCGAGGGCGTATCTTATTAGTGTTAATCCTAATTAATGATTAGTATGAGTTCTTTGTAGATTATGAAATATAACATAGATTATAACACTTTATCAAGAAATCTATGATTAATCTGGACGCTAACTCTACAATTCGAATTATTGGTTAATACGGTTTTCGATATTAAAAACATACATAATATAAACATTTGAATTGAAATAATAATAAGTTTGAGTACAAGATTTCCTTGTACTTTTGCTTTTATTCCCCCTGAAAACATTTTAAAAACACAGAAAAAGAGTACGGGTATGAACTCACCAGTCGAGGAACGTGTCGGTTCGGATGCTAAACGTCAGTTCGGGGCTTACAAACGCACAAGATTCCTATGTAATATGAAGAGATACATAAAATGTATCTAATTAGACCTTGATATACTATTTAAAATGAATTAACACTCCGAGGCGCGAAAACACTTCAAATCAAGTGTTCGGAGTGACCCGGGTGGCATCTAAGGGTGTGTAGGGCCTAATTATGGAGTTTAATCTTCAAGAATAAGCCCTTAGAGGATTTTATGGTCCAATGATCATATCCCCATGAGTTTATGGCTGTAAACTCATGGGTGGTATGTTCTTGGATGCCAAATGGTCTTACAATGCACACGGGAAGGTTCTAGGGTTGATACCATGGCTTAGGAAGTGATCGGGACTTGAAATGACCTTGGATAAGGAGTTTACGGTTTATGAAGATGTTCTTGGGGAGTTTACTACCTTAAACACATGAGTTTACAACCGTAAACTCATGTTTGTCCATGATTCATGGGTTTTAGTGGTTGTAGGTTAAGCATACAAAGTTCTAGGTCCAATTTCAAGCCATACAAGGTGTTAAAGGCACTTTAACACCCTTTGGGGGTGTTTATGGTCTAAGGAGGGGTGTTTACGGTCCAAGAGTTTTCTTGGGCTGTAAACTCAAGTTTGATTCATTTGTGTATGTTTTGGTTCATCTCATGAAGGAATATAAGGTTCCATACACTCATGGAAGCTCATGGAAGCCTTTGGAGGTGTTTAAGGCAATTTAACACCTTAAAAAGGTGTTTATGGTCCATGAATGAGGGTTTACGGTTTAAGAATGTTCTTGGGCCATAAAGTCATGTCCATACCTCAATTGGTGAGATTTTGGGGTCCTAAGCTCATGCATGCAAGTTTCTAAGCCATATCTAAGCACTAGGAGTGATTTTGTAGGGTTTGGGGGCTTCAAAACCCTCTTTAGGGGTGTTCACGGTTTTGGAAGGGTTCCTAAACCATAAAAACATGTTCTTTAGTGTTTTTAGCGATTCTAACATAGATTTGCATGATAAAAGAGCTTAACAACAAGCTAGGATAGATTACTTACCAAATTGAAGCTTGAAAGGGGGTTTTTGGATCAAACTCGAGTTTTTAAAGAGAGAGTAGTGAGAGAAAGTGTTTTAAGAGAGATAAAAAGCTTCAAAATGATGTCACTCAATCCCTTATATAGGGTTTGAGTTTATGGCCCGGAGAAATTCTACCCGACACCTACGTTAAACGGAGCTTTTGGTCGTACCCTATTAATTTGTCGTAACTCAACGTGGTCGTAACTAATAATTTTCTAAATAATAATTTGGGATGTTTTCATGAGTTTCTAACATGCTTGGATACCAATTAAGTCATAATAGAAGCCTCAAAAATAATGACTTAATTTAAAAGCTTAAACGGAAACAATTCGAAAAAGATGAATTTTATGGACGGAAACGGGTTACGGCGATGGAGCAAACTTTGGGTTGTCACATTATCCCCCCGTTAGAGGGAATTTCATCACGAAATTCAAACTTTAGATACGACTCAAGGATTTGGAAAGAGATACGGATACTTCAGCTTCAGTGGTTCTCCACGCTCCCAGTGAACTCGGGTCCTTCACTTATTGGGATATGGATTTGTTTCGTACGTTTAATCCTTTGATCTAGGGTTTCGATTGGTTCTCTCATGAGGTTCAGACTTTTGTTGATTTCGGTCTCATCGAAGGAATTACTAGGGTTTCGTCGAATAGGCACTTCTTAAGGACAGAGATGTGGAATACCGGATGGATGCTGCTAAGTTCTGAGGGTAGTCGGAGTTTGTAGGCTACGGATCGATCCTAATGAGGATTTCGAAAAGTTCTATGTACCTCAGGTTAAGTTTTACGCGTTTCAAAATATATCATACCTTCTTCACTTATTACGTGACCAAAGAAAATGGTTAGACCGAAGGGTATCACTACTTCCTCGTAGTGACCATATCGAATCCTGAATGCTGTTTTGGAACATCATTCTCGTGAACTCAAAGTTGACTGGGTAACTTCTGCATTTCTGCTGGAGCCTATCGATGCGGAGATTTGTCTATAGGGTTTGCTCCCGGAATTGGGTCGATACAAAGCTCTACTTGGAATCCGAAGGGAATTCCCGTGAGCTCTTCGGAAAAGACATCAGGATAAATTGCAGACTTTGGGGACGCTCTCGAGGTCTTTAACTTCCTGTTTCTCATTGATCCCATAGGCTGGCAACTAAGTTTATCGCCAATGCTCTCTTTCTCCCCGTTAGCTACCCCGACGATAAACGTTTCGGTTACTAGTTGAGCACTATGTTTATGAAGATGTTCGAATGAATAGCTAACAGATTATCTTTGAGTATTAGAATTGAAAAGGATTGGAAGCATAAGGGTTATCGAAAAGGAATATACCTGTGGCAACGGTGGGATCGGCGGATGTCTCATTTTGTCCCATAGCTAGGACTCTCCCCGTGTTGCCAGTTGTTGCTGCTTTGGGGTAGTTTCTCTTATAATGCTTGACTTCGCTGCAACCATAGCAGGCCTGAATGCCCGCTCCGGAAGCTTGATTGGTTGGTGTTTTGCAGCTTCGTGCAAGGTGACCCTCTTGGCCACATTTTTCGCAAAATTTCTCACGACATGCACCGGGGATGCGGTGGTGGTAACTGCATCGGTTACACCACAGGAGAATACCGGCATATTCGGTGATAGGTGCTTGGGGTGAGGAACCGACGACAGAATCAGCAGCAGGGTTAGTGGCAGCGTGGACTGCCACTATCTTCTGTTTCTTCGAGAACTCCTGTGAAGGCTGACTTTTCTCCTTCTTCTCCCAAAACTTTCTTTTCTAACCACCTCTCTCTGTCGGCTCAAGAGTGGTGGTTGTTTCCTCTATGTCCTCACTATGGTCGATCAAGATTTGCGCTAGGCATTTGGCGCTGTCGTATGTATCCGGCTTCACAGCTAAAACATTCCCTTTGGTTGGCTGGGTCAACCCCCAGATGAACCTCTCAACCTTTTTGCTTTTCGGGGTAACCATCCCCGGACAAAGAAGCGCCAAGTTGTCAAACCTTGAAGTGTAAGCGGCGATATCAGAACCTTTCATCTTCAGGTTCCAGAGTTCATGCTCCAGCTTCTATATTTCGCCCCGGGGGCAATACTTTGCGCGCAGAAGTTCTTTCATGACTTCCCAACCCATAGCATTGGCTACAGGTAGAGTTAGGGGTTTGACTCGGCCGTTCCACCAAGTCAAAGCTTTATCGGTGAATGTGCATGCGACGAATTTCACCTTGTCGGATTCTGAACAGGCACAGATCTCGAAGATAGATTCGATTTTCTCTAACCACCGAGTTAGGGCAATGACACCTCCTGTGCCATCGAAGAATGTGCGTTTTGCATTCATAAAGTCCTTATAGCAACACTCCTTCTAGTGTCCTTGGCTACCTTCCTGGTTTTGGGGCTGAGGACCACCCCTTCTCCACCTAAACCATTGAGATTCATTTGCGATAGGGTAGCAGCCACAGCAGCATTGACAACTACATGAAATATGACGGGATCAAATTGAAGAGGAGGTGGTGGCGGAGGAGGATTGTTATTCCTTGAGCTGGGTCTTTTCCTCAGAGGCATCTTGATCTAAAATAGCCAGGAAAGACAGGATCATAATTCCGCAGAATTGAATCAAGAGATATGGAACAGGGGATATCTCATTAAGACAGATATAGAATTCTATTAAGCGATAAAGCAGGAAAGTGTTATCAAAGCAGATAAACTATCGCTAAAGAAATGATTGAGGAGCAACATTGGAATGAGTATTTCTATAACGGATTTGGCTCGAGAAATACTCCCATAGTATTTCATGATTCGTTGTGAAGACGGCTCATTGTTTGTGTATTAGGTAAGTTTTAGGCATGTTGAACACCACAGTCACTCCCAAGCACATGTTGGCTATATCTCGAATGAATATAGTTGACCAGGCTATATTGACCCTAAACACGAATACATAACTGCCCAGGTTTAACCGTAGCGTCCAACACCCGTTTACTCATGTTTTGTTCTACTTGTAGTTTTGAATTTCGACGGTTAGGTATACTTGTATACTTTTGAAAATAATTATGTTTTAACGTATACTTTTAGTTCAGAGCACTTCGGCCCCTTAGTGTTTATAGTCTTATACCATGTAAGGTTTGGTATACTAGTAAACTATAAACAAGGGCTCTAATACCAATCTATCACACCCTGAAACCGATGGCGGAAACGTTCCGGGACGAAGGACGTCATGTAGTATCACAACCAATCTACATAGTAATCGTAGTAAGCACAAAATATTACATTACATATGAATAATTACATTTGTTTGAAAGCAAAGTATTACAAAAGTTATACATATATTTCATATGAACAAAAGATAAGACGAGTCTTCTATACGCTCCGTCTTCTCCAAAAGATTGTCGTCTACCTGTCTAATGTGGACCTGAGAATACAAGCAGTTTGAAAATCAGCATAAAGCTAGTGAGTTCATAAGCAGTTTATTTTTGTAAAAGAATAGGTTTCCTTTGGTTTTTCTGAAAAAGTCGTTATCCAAGAAAATACCATATTTTCTTATATGTGAGTTAGTTATTCGTTTATTCTACAGTTTCGTTAGGAACAATTCGTTATCTCAGGAAAAACCCTTATTTTCCTATAAGTGAATTCATTATTCATTTATTCTACAGTTTCATTAGGAACAATTCGTTATCCCAGGAAAAACCCTTATAGTCCTAAAGTCGTGGTTAGTTCTTGGTTCGAAATGCTATGCCCTAGTATCTATCATACTTGTCGTATTAATTAGGTATTCTGTTATCCTAGTTATCCTACACTCGAATGTCGAATATCTACTTTACTTAGTAGTATTTTCGAAACTCTGTCGATATCCAAAGGCATACTTTCGTATTCGTTTTATTCGTATTCATTTTATTCGTATCCATATTATTCGTATTTGTATTATTCATATTGGTTTTATTCCTAGCTGTACTTTAGTCGTTCTATTATATCTGAGGGCGTATCTTATTAGTATTAATCCTAATTAATGATTAGTAGGAATTCTTTGTAGATTATGAAATATAACATAGATTATAACACTTTATCAAGAAATCTATGATTAATTTGAACGCTAACTCTGCAATTCGAATTATTGGTCAATACGGTTTTCGATATTAAAAACATACAGAATATAAACATATGAACTGAAATAATAATAAGTTTGAGTACCAGATTTCCTTGTACTTTTGCTTTTATTCCCTTTGAAAACATTTGAAAAACACAGAAAAACAGTAGGGGTATGAACTCACCAGTTGAGGAAAGTGTCGGTTCGGATGCTAAACGTCAGTTTGGGGCTTGCAAACGCACAAGATTCCTATGTAATATGAAGAGATACATAAAATGTATCTAATTAGACCCTGATCTACTATTTAAAATGAATAAACACTCCGAGGTGCGAAAACACTTCAAACCAAGTGTTCGGAGTGACCCGGGTAGCATCTAAGGGTGTATAGGGCCTAATTATGGAGTTTACTCTTCAACAATAATCCCTTAGGGGAGTTTACGGTCCAATGATCATATCCCCATGAGTTTACGGTCTTAAACTCATGGGTGGTGTGTTCTTGGATGCCAAATGGTCTTACAATGCACACGGGAAGGTTCTAGGGTTGATTCCATGGCTTAGGAAGTGATCGGGACTTGAAATGACCTTGGATAAGGAGTTTATGGTTTATGAAGATGTTCTTGGGGAGTTTACTACCTTAAACACATGATTTTACAACCGTAAACTCATTTTTTTCCATGATTCATGGTTTTTAGTGGTTGTAGGTTAAGCATACAAAGTTCTAGGTCCAATTTCAAGCCATACAAGGTGTTAAAGGCACTTTAACACCCTTTGGGGGTTTTTATGGTATAAGGAGGGGTGTTTATATTCCAAGAGTGTTCTTGGGCTGTAAACTCAAGTTTGATTTATTTTTGTATGTTTTGGTGGATCTCATGAAGGAATATAAGGTTATATGCACTCATGGAAGCTCATGGAAGCCTTTGGAGGTGTTTAAGGGCAATTTAACACCTTAAAAAGGTGTTTATGGTCCATGAATGAGGTTTTACGGTCCTAGAATGTTCTTGGCCCATAAAATTTTGTCCATAACTCAATTGGTGAGATTTTGGGGTCCTAAGCTCATGCATGCAAGTTTCTAAGCCATATCTAAGCACTAGGAGTGATTTGGAAGGGTTTTGAGGCTTCAAAACCCTCTTTAGGGGTGTTCACGGTTTTGGAAGGGTTCTTAAACCATAAACACATGTTCTTGAGTTTTTTGGGTGATTCGAACATATATTTTCATGATAAAAAAGCTTAACAACAAGATAGGATAGATTACTTACCAAATTGAAGCTTGAAAGGGGGTTTTTCGATCAAACTCGAGTTTTTAGAGAGATAGTAGTGAGAGAAAGTGTTTTAAGAGAGAGAGAAAAAGCTTCAAAATGATGTCACTTAATCCCTTATATAGGGGTAGAGTTTATAGCCCAGAGAAATTCTACCCGATACCGACGTTAAACGGAGCTTTTGGTCGTACCCGATTAATTTGACGTAACTCAGCGTGGTCGTAACTAATAATTTTCTAAATAATAATTTGGGATGTTTTCATGAGTTTCTAACATGTTTGGATACCAATTAAGCCATAATAGAATTTTAAAAAATAATGACTTGATTTAAAAGCTTAAACGGAAACAATTCGAAAAAGATGAATTTTATGGACGGAAACAGGTTACGGCGATGGAGCGAACTTCGGATTGTCACAGTCTTTCCCGAAGAGCTTCCGGGAATCCCTCCCAAACGTCAAGTCGAGTTTTACATCGACTTAATCCCCAGAGCTACCCCCATAGCTAAATCCCCATACCGCCTAGCGCCAGCAGAAATGCAGGAGTTATCCAGCCAGCTCAATGATCTACTCAACAAAGGATTCATCAAACCTAGGTCCTCACCCTGAGGAGCCTCGGTCTTATTTTTGAAAAAGAATGATGGATCTTTTCGGATGTGCATTGACTATCGCGAGCTAAACAAGCTCACCGTCAAAAACCATAATCCTCTTCCTCGAATCGACGACCTCTTCAACCAACTTCAAGGACCCAGCTACTTCTCAAAAGTAGACCTAAGATCATGGTATCATTATCTACGAGTCCATGAGGGTGATGTTCCCAAGACAAAATTTCGGACTCGATATGGTCACTACGAATTTATAGTAATGCTCTTTGGTCTAACCAACGCACCGGGGGTATTCATGGACCTGATGAATCGGGTGTGTCGTCCTTTCCTGGACAAGTTCGTAATCATTTTCATTGACGATATACTTGTCTATTCCAGAAGCAAGAAAGATCACAGACAGCACTTGAGGTTAGTGTTGGAAACTCTAAACGCAGAGAAGCTATACGCGAAAATCTCCAAGTACGAATTATGGATTCGAAAAGTAACTTTCTTAGGTCACGTGGTAAGAGGAAGGCATACACGTGGATCCTTCTAAAATCAAAGCGATAGAAAATTGGTCAGCACCGAAGACACCAACGGAAATCCATCAATTCTTGGGCCTCGCTGGCTATTATCGCAGGTTTATCTAGAATTTCTCCAGGATTTCCAAAACCTTAACCACTTTGACTTAGAAAGTTGTACCCTTTTGTTGGAGTTAAAAGCAAGACATTGTGTTCCGAACATTGAATCAAGCCCTATACAGTGCACCTATCTTGTCTCCTCCTGGGGAGACGGAGGACTTCGTTGTCTACTGTGATGCATCCAATCAGGGCCTAGGCTATGTGCTCATGCAGCGAGGAAAGGTTATTGCTTACGACTCAAGACCGCTGAAAGCACATGAATTCAATTATACAACTCACGACCTGGAGTTGGGAGTAGTGGTCTTCGCATTGAATATATGGAGACATTATCTGTGACATCCCAGAATTTAGGCCTAAATTTGTAAACAATCAGTTCTCCGCGAAACACGCTGTAGTGAATCGAAGACATAATACATTGATGGCATTAAGTACAAACGAGGTCATGTTACTGATAAATGCCTGCAGGATACCTCAAAACGCTCGAAAAGTTGACCATCATCATATAACAAAAAAAAAAAAAAAAAAAAAAAGATCAAAAACCGGCAAGACATAATGCCCTAAAAATCAAAATTTTGCATTTAACCTGCACAAGGACTACAAATGATAAAACTAGGTAGAACATGTTCGGGATTCTGTGGATATAAAGAACGTCTGAAACGGAGATCGTATGAGAAAGTTATGCACGTTTTAAGTTTTTAAATAGGGAAATCCGTGATTTTACTCGATACCGGACACTACATAACTCAGTTTAAAATAGCTACACATCTCGTAAACAAGTTTTGAGCACATTTCTAAACTCAGACTTCGGCCTAGTATTTATTTTTATAAATCAAGTAGTTTTATCCTGAACCGAAATTAGATTCGTGAAAACCAACGAATCATCACCCGGTTGACGCAAAACTTGAACGCCGTTTCACGGAGATCTGCATATCGGAATTAAATTCTTTTTGAGTATTTAAAATCACCGCGACCGTGCCATTATGCAGATACTTTTGAAATATTTTTACGAATCATAAACCCGACGCCACGTAAATCGAGACAAATTAATAAGTAAATAAATAAATAACAATCAAGGTCGTTACTCGTCTTTGAGGATATTAAGTCCAACCCGGTTTTTTGATGCTGGGATATAGTTTTGTAGTTTTATACACATCCATGTGTAGTCTCTATCACGTGACCCTCTCCTTCATCTTCTTCTTTTTCTGTTAAAAGCAAAGCGTCCCAGACATCCTTCCATTGTTGATTACATGACCACCCACACTCACCATTCTCCTCCTGTTTCTCAGTCGAGCAAACCGCCATACCCCCCAATCACTCGCTGATTTCCGTTGCTTGATATCTTCCCGCACTACCGAGAAACACCACCACCAAAGGTGGTGTTGCCGCTGTGTAACCACCGGGAACCATAACGGTTCTCCCTATCTTGCCACCGATCAAAGCTATCAGAAACAACCCAACACCACCTTCCTTTGTCACTTTCTCACTTCTCCGGCGAAGAGAGCCACCACTATCGGCTGTGGTAGCTCCTCCACCTCCCGACGTCATAACCCATCACCAGCAAACACCCTTCCCAAACACCTTCGTACCATAACTTTGAACCTCCCTACCCTTTCTCTCGTCCAGTTCACCTGAAAAGAAAGGAAACAAAGGCAGCAAAGCTGCCATTGCAGGTCCGTCACCACCCACCGTTGGCAAAACCCATTTCACCTCCAACCACCGCTGTGACTACTGGAACGCCTCCATACCGACATCTACCACCTGAAACCGCCTGGCGTTCTTTCCCTCTCGTCAAACCCGTCTGAACAGGAAAGCAAACGCAGCAAGGCAGCCATTGCCGCCCTCCGTCGTCCTTGTGGTAGAGTCCCGAACGCCACCGCCATCACCGAGTTGCTGCTGCCCAGTCACCCTAGCCATCACCGGCCACTGTAAGTCCGAATCACCACCACCATTTGTAACCTTTGTATATGATTCCTCCGGTAACGACACATCGATGCGAACCTGAAGTGGGTCTCGTATTTTCTTTCGCGTTCTGTAACATGAACCAGGGGAAAATATGATGAAATCCCAAACATGACTTAAATTTGTTTAAATTAAACCCTCCACTGTTAGAATTGTATGACATTGGCCCCTCTTGGAGATTCGATTTTCATATGAAGCCAAACTTGCGCTAAAATGTCCAAGAATTGTCCCTCCACCCGAGAAACCCAGCAAACCAAGGCTCGGAACCTTAAATTAGGTTAAAATGTGCATATTAGGCCCTTGGTTTGCGAGCTGTCTGCAAGATCAGTCCATCAAGTTTGAATTTGGCAAAATCAACCCTTAAACTTTAGTTATTTTAATCAAGGCCACCATATACTTAATAATTAATACCAAAACTACCCTTGGTTTTACTAGGTAACATAAATAGAACTGAGGATTCGTTTTAAGAGCAAGGAGCATCATGAAACGATTTTCACGACAAGTTTCACCCTCGAGATTCATTCACGCTTCAAGGGTGAGTGTTACGGCCCCTTTTTATGTTTTATTATTTTGGGGGGGAATACATGTGAAATATATATAGATATATTTTCAGGTTATGAAATGTGTCTATAAACATGCTAAATATATATATCGGTTATGGAATACGCATAAAAAAATATATCTAGTTTTAATACTTATTATTCTCAAAATAATGTATTATAAACCGATTTCTTTACAATATACATGCGTTTAAAAATATCTAGTCATGTGCATAATTTATTTTGCTTACATCGAGCATGTACAAACATATTTATTAATTATATATGTACAGTTTATAACAATTATATCTTGGAAATCATTCATCCATGTGAAGAAACATTTTATCTATTTAAGCGAGTGACATACATTTTTACGGATTTATCGAACTCATTCAGCTTTTATAGTGAAACTTTACCGTATAACCTAGTTAATGGCTTCTATAGTGAGATAGTATTCATTACTTAAGTTTAGCCACTTAGTATTCCCATTTAACTATAACCGTTAATCCTCGAAGCAAGATACGTATGTATAGATCTATACGGGTTGACACCCCCACCTGCGGTTGCTAGCGGTTGCTAGCTACAACCTCAACTGATCAATCGAAGCGGGTGAATATTTATCTTTGGTATAACTACGACGTCTAATGAAGCGTTGTGCAGGGATTATAACTGGTCACATAGCTCGGTTATAGGACTCACTATAGGCATTAACTAGACTCTTTAACTAGAAACCACGGTTCTGGTTTCTCTGTTTATCAAGCATTTTAAGTATGGACTTCTTATGGTATAACTCTTTATCAAACATTTTAAGTATGAATTTACTTATGGTATAACTCTTTATCAAACATTTTAAGTGTGGATTTACTTATAGTATAACTCTTTATCAAACATTTTAAGTATGAATTTACTTATGGTATAACTCTTTATCAAACATTTTAAAGTATGAATTCACTTATGTTTTAACTCTTTATCAAACATTTTAAGTACGGATTTACTTATGGTTTAACTCTTTATCAAGTATTTAGTATGGATTACTTATGGGTTATCTATTTATCAAATATTTTAAGCATGGAATTACTTATGGTTTATCTTTTTAACAAACATTTTAATCATGAAGTTACTTATGATATCTTTGTTTATCAAACATGGTTTTAAACACCAAAGAAATACTTTCTAGACTCATAAAGTATCATTACTGCGGTTAGCAAAAAACCTGTAACTCTCACCAACCTTGTGTTGACCCTTAAATCACATGTATTCTCTGGAGATCAGTGAACCAGCCTATGACAGCAGATTTATTCATCGATTTTCAGGCAATCTAGTCTCATTTAGTTTTTGCTATGTCGGCCTACTTGTTAAGGCGAATTTATGAACCTATTAATATATGTATGAACCTTGTATTCGAACTTCAAACTTGAATGTAACTGATATGTTGTTATTGTTGTAACTTGTGATGTATATTTAATTTTCTTGGGATCCATGAACTAAGTCGCGCAGCCCGGCGTATTCCGCCGCCTCGGCTGGGGGTGTGACATTATCTCTACAGAACCAAGTGCACCGTCTTTACCGATCACAAGAGCCTACAACGTATCTTCGATCAGAAAGAGTTGAACATGACACAACAGCGATGGGTAGAGCTACTCAACAATTACAAGTGTGAAATACGCTACCATCCCGGCAAGGCCAATGTGGTGGAAGATTCCCTCATTCGTAAAGAGTACTCAGGTCGCACTGTGAAAGCACTAACCATGACCATCCATTCTGATTTATCCGCAAAAATCAGAGAGGCTCAGTGGGAAGCCTTAAAACCAGCAAAAAAGTTAGATGAAGCTTTGAAAGGAATCGAGAAAAACTTAGAGATCAAGGGAGACAGGGTCTATTATTTCATGAACCGGATCTGGACCCCAAAGTTCGGCGGTTACAGAGAAGTTGTCATGACCGAAGCTCACAAGACTAAATACTCCGTTCTCCCAGGTTTGGATAAGATGTACCTCGATCTCAAGAAGTTGTATTGGTGGCCAAACATGAAAGTGGGAAGCCTTGAAACCAGCAAAAAAGTCAGATGAAGCTTTGAAAGGAATCGAGAAAAACTTAGAGATCAAGGGAGACAGGGTCTATTATTTCATGAACCAGATCTAGACCCCAAGGTTCGGCGGTTACAGAGAAGTTGTCATGACCGAAGCTCACAAGACTAAATACTCCGTTCTCCCAGGTTTGGATAAGATGTACCTCGATCTCAAGAAGTTGTATTGGTGGCCAAACATGAAAGTGGAGATCGCTACTCTCGTGGGCAATTACGTAACTTGCACCAAAGTGAAGGCTGAATACCCAAAGCTCTCAGGTCTACTCCAGCATCCAGAGATACCTGAGTGGAAGTGGGAGAGGATTACTATGGATTTTATCACTAAATTATCCAAATCTTCGAGTGGTTATGATACGATATGGGTAATTGTCAACCGATTTACAAAATCCACTCACTTCCTTCCAATCAAATAAACTTTCAAAATGGAAAGACTCACAAGAATCTACATCCAAGAGATAGTTCATCTGCACGGTGTGCCTGTGTCCATCATCTCCGATCAGGATAGCAGATTTACCTCGAGATTTTGGCAGTCACTGCAGAAAGCTTTTGGAACTAAGTTGGATATGAGTACAACTTACCATCCTCAGACAGACGGACAAAGTGAGAGAACCATTCAAACGTTGGAGGACATGTTAAGAGCAAATAGACTCCGGTAAGTCTTGGGACATCCATTTGCCCTTGGTTGAGTTCTCCTACAACAACAGTTATCATACTAGTATTAAGGTTGTACCTTTTGAAGCCCTTTTATGGTCGTAAATGAAGATCCCCTCCATGTTGGGCTGAGGTGGGTGACACGCAGCTTGCCAAGGGAAGAGTCCCCGACATCACTCTCACTGGTCCAGAATCATCCGTGAAACTACAGAAAAGATCACACGAATCCATGAACGATTGAAAGCTTCACGAGACAGACAAACGAGCTACGCCGATAAGAGATGAAAACCCTTGGAGTTCCCGATCGAAGACCATGTTATGTTGAAATTCTCACCCTAGAAAGGCATGATATGATTTGGGAAGCGTGGAAAGCTAAACCCGAGGTACATAGGACCATTCAAGATCCTTGCTAGGATCGGTCCCATAGCATACAAACTTCGTTTACCCCAAGAGCTTAGCAACATCCATCAAGTCTTCCACATCTCGAAGATTCAATGAATTCATAATGACATGGCTTAAGTTTAATTAGATTTAGCATACAAACTTCATAATGACATGGCTTAATTTTAATTAAATTTAGAGTGTAGCATACAAACTTCGTTCAAATTGCACCTTATGGACTTTATTAAATTGATTAAAGTGTTAAATTAAAAGAGATTAATAAATTCATAATGATATGGCTTAAGTTTAATTAAATTTAGAGTATAATTTATTAATAGATTAAACCATCTAGTATTTTAAATGTGTAAAATACACCCTTATACTATTATAATATTAAAAGTTTAATAATTATATATGTATAAGTAAAAAGTCAATCTTACCGTTAGTAGGCCTCATTCACGAAGCTGGTCTATAAGGGGGTATAAGGCTACTCCCTATAAAATGGCGGTTTAATGGGTGTGCACACTCACCCACTGCTTCCTTGACTGGTGGAGGGTCGTTAGTCGAATGGGTATGATAATGTAACACCCGTGTTCCTAGGTTTAGAACTAATGATGATGTAATAGTCTAGGTCAACCATTGTAAACCATTTTAAAGTAATAGAGATAAATTACTTGAATATTCTATGAATTATGTGCTTTTGTGTGCTTATTGCGTGTTTATAATAATATAATAAATAAAGGATAAAAATAAGCATCAAAAATAACGTGTGAGGTAAACTTTATATTGATGAAGGAAGTGGTAGTGGTCGTTACAAGGATTTTGTACATACAAAG
This sequence comes from Lactuca saligna, assembly GCF_052625555.1. Taxonomy (NCBI): domain Eukaryota; kingdom Viridiplantae; phylum Streptophyta; class Magnoliopsida; order Asterales; family Asteraceae; genus Lactuca; species Lactuca saligna. The sequence goes on from NC_136425.1 coordinate 104,810,246, forward strand.
AATGTCGAAATCCAAGTTATAACGAAGAAGTTATGGTCTGTCGAAGTTTTGCGATGGAACCAGCTTGACACTACGCGATGTAAATGGTGAATTTATGATAGAGGAATTTTTAGCCTTAGTGATCTAAACGATGTCTTGGTGTTCGTTAAACCAAGAGCGTGCATAAAAAGAACGCCCAAATATGACTTCGTATTAGGAAGTTATGATTTTTCTAAGTTTCGAATCAGTCGTGCACAACCCAGAGTTCAAATTGTAGATCGAACGATTTTTAGCCGACACAACCTAAACGAGAATCAAAGATCTCATTAATAGGAGTTCAACGATAAAAAGATGGTCAAAAAACGGAGTCTGTATGCATAAGTTATGAATTCTACACGATTGTTTAGCAGTGTAATCCTCTCATACCATTAAATTTGAAATCGGTCGAGAATTAGTTGATCGAGTCTAAACAAAAGTTGTAGAATACGTCCCTACCTATGTGTGGATATAAAGAACGTTGGAAATGGAGCTCGTATGTTAAAGTTATGAATTTTAGAAGTCGAAGGTGCATATTGTGAAGCTGGGTGCAAGGGGTACGCCCAACGTATCCTCGGACGCCAAGCGTACCAAAGTACGCCCCACGTACCAAGGTCGTACGCCCCGTGGTTTCACCTTTTATGAAGTTCTGAAGTGGTCCACATTGCCCAAGCAGTTTGATGACATGTATGTATGAACTTCAAAGTACGCCCAGCGTACTCAGAACTACGCCTAACATAGTGCGAGCCTTGGCAACTATAAAAGGAGGGCGATGGCTGCCGAGATTTTTGCTCATTTCTTCATATCTTTCTTTCTCCACTCTCTCTCAAGCCTTCTAACCCCCCCCCCCCCCAAAATCCTAGGAAAACCCCTAGCCCCCGAGGGAAGCCCTAGAGAGCCCGAAGACTCCGAAAAAAAGAATTTTTCGGTTAAAACCCTACCCGTGTGGAGCCCAGTTTTCAAGTAAACTACCCGGTTTCGTCAAAGAATATTATTTTAAGAAGCGAAGTGTTGTCCGAATCACCCCTTATCAGGTGAGTGTATAGTCACTTTCATCTTAGACATAGATATGAAGTATTTTATGTGTTATGTGTATACGTTTATGTTAGTTGTTTACTTGAGATGTTGCTGAATGAAAGATCTATGCTTCTTTCTTTCGGATCTAAAACTTTTTCCTTCAGATCTACACTTTATCTTTTAGATCTAAGACTTTTCTTTCAGATCTGAAACTTTTTTCCTTCGGATCTACACTTTCTCATCTCAGATCTAAACTTTTTCTTCAGATCTAGACTGGTTATGTATTTTATGCTTTGAAAGTTATGTTGGATGAAAGATGTAAACATTGTTTTTCCAATCTAGACTGTATATGTATTTTATGCTTTGAAAGTTATGTTGGATGAAAGATGTAAACTTTATTTTTCAGATCTAGACTGTGTATGTATATTATATCCACAAATATGTTGGGTAGAACATGGGTAGTGAAATAGATGATGTATGATAAAATGATGAGAGGCCTTGATGTTTATGATGTTTAAGATGATCCAGTCATCTAGTGGAGTATAGATGACGACCATGGACTTTTCTAGGCAGTCCAGTGGAATACGAGCAGGCTCGCAACTTGTAGGTGTTTTTGAAGATGTACTCCATCCCCCCCCCCCCCCCCCATGGTTGCCAAATTTTACATATATTGCTAAGGAATCCCCAAAGCAGTGTTGTCACCCGAAGAAAGATCCTTAGGATAGGTCCCTTAGAATAGATGCTTTAGGGATGTAAAGTGAGGATAACGGGAACGGGTAATCGGGTTAATGATTTGATGAAAATAAATAATAAATTTATTATTATGGGTTGAAAACCCTATATGAACACCAGGCTCCCCAGTCTGACCTACTCAATTTCTTGTATTACAGGTAGTGGCAAAAGCATAGTTGGATGATCTGACGAGAGATTATGGATTTATAGAAAACTAAATAGAATATTGTAAGTCCTATGCTGTTATGTTTATGCTTTTGTTCTGTATCGATGATGACATCCCGAGTTTTGTAATGTAATGAAAAATACATTTCTTTAAGAAATTCTTTGATAAATTTTATCGTATTTCGTCTTTGGAAACAAATTCCTCAACACTTTTCTTTGAAGATTACTCTGATTTTATTATAAAAGCATAAACGAAATTGGTCTTTTCTGGCTATAAAAATGGGGATGTCACAGATAGGACATTAATTTTCATTAAAATTATAATGAAAATACCATGTAACTAAACACTTATAAATTCTCAATCTTAGTTACTTAGTAAAAATGTGAATTTGGTGCTAACCATGAAATTGCACTTTGCACCTTGTTAAGTCGTTAGTGGAGCGTGTGTGGTTAACCGACACACTAATCTAGGACTGATAGTGTGTGGAAAAGGGTAGCTCGATGTTAGTCATGGATCAATGGAGCGTGTGTGGTTAACCAACACATTGATTGGATGATTTGTAACATTAAGTGTACCAAGATAATTTGCATGGTTATTCACACCTTGTTTGTGATCCTCGACATCCCAGTCACAAACTTGAAGGGAATAATTGAGATTTAAACAAATCATTGAAAAGTTCAATGAATCTCAAAGAATCTATGAATTTTAATTCATTTAAAACTTAATAATCAATTTCATTTTTCATGGTGGAAATTGGTAAATCGTCATTTACCTACCTTCAAATATTTTGCAATTGGATTACGACATCCCTCTTCCTAATTGTAAAATATTGTGTTGGGTCCTAGCCTTAATATTTCATTTGGGTGTTATATTAAGGACTTAAAATCAACTAACTTGAATATTCTCCAAAATAGATGTCTAGTTCTGACAAATATGGTCTTCCTTATCCTTTTGGAAAAAGCATTCTTAATGAAGATGATATCGCACATGGCGATCAAGGTGAAAGATTAATCCCTTTGTCATGCATTAGTGGGACTGGAAATCATACTTCACTTCCTCCACCTTCTCCAATTAATTCTTCCTAACCCGCAAGTTCAAAGACTTGAAAAGTTCAAGGTTACTCAAGCCCTACTTGCAATGAAACATCAAAATGGAAGGTAAGTGTGTACTCACGTCTTGGAAATGAAGTCAAATATTAATAGGCTGGAAGTATTGGGTGTCGTTGTCTCGAGGAAGTTGGCTGTTAACTGGGTTCTTCAATCACTTCCTGAGTCATTTAGTGAGTTCATTAAAGATTACTATATGACAGACCATGCCATGACCCTTATAGATCTTACCTATTTTCTAATTGTTGCTAAATCAAAAATGATTTGGCGGACTGGTCAAGCAAATTTGATTGGAAGATCTACTCCCCAAACTTCCATGGACATTAAAAATGGTAACATTCGAAGTCCAGAAAAGCTTTCTCTTTTCCAATCGAAAAGGATCAGCCATGTTCAAGTCATTTGAGCAAATGGTAGAGGGAAAGGCGAAGTCTGAGATAGTTACATGTACCATTCCCAAAGAGTCCATATGTTTCTATTTCCAAAAGAAAGGGCATTGATTGCGAAGCTGGCATATATACCTTAAAGATCCAAGGATGGTAAAGTTAAAATATTTGATTCTACTTCAAGTAAGTCCACTGTCTAACTCTATTAAGTTCCTATTTGGAGATTCTTAATACATGATGTAATGTAATTACATTTTGATGTTCTGAAGGATCGAAGAAAATAAAGGAAGCTTAAAGGAAGAGTAAGTTGATTCTGATCGCGAGGAAATGGATTTCGATCGCATGGTTCGATGATCAGAATTTTGAGATGCTGCTTAAGAGATATGAAAAATTGCTTAGGAATAGATAGCAACAGAGCTTTCATATCTATTTGCATTGTAAGGACAAGTTTTCTGCAAGTTTATAAATAAAACAAAATTTTTGATTTTATTTTATTTTAAGTCCCCTTACAATGGAATTTGTGAAAATTGTTGTTTATATATTTCCATTGATAGCAATATTGGAAAATGGATTTGATTCTTTTGTTTGTGGTAGTGTCATAATTTTCCAAATAAGGAAAGATTCCCATCACCCGAGTTTCAGTTGGATAGAAACTTGGAATCATGCAACTTGTAGTATGTGATGAATAAGAACCTTCATCTTTGGAAAATTAGGACTAATTCCTCGTTCACATGTATATGTGAGTCAAGTGAAGGACTAGGGGATCGGGTATACTTGGTTGTTCGCTGGTCATGTCCACCATAAAGAATGATAAGACTATTCGTTATGATTTACTATTTTAGTAAATATGGTTATACTTACAAGATTAATTATAATTCTAAATCATTGAAAAAGTTTCAATGTATAGCAGAACAAATGAGAAGAATCAAATTAGGCAGAAAGATAAAAGTTTCTCAAATCTGGAAAGAAGGGAGAGTACTTGAGTATCATGTTTTATGATTGTCGTGGTGATTATGAAACCATATCACAATTGATCCTAAAAGGACATCTTAATGCAATTGTATGGCTAAGAAGAGGAATCGTGAATTGTTGAAATGGTTAAATCAAGAAGATAAATCATAATTCGTTCCAAATCGAGTCTTAGAGTCATTCTCCAAGATCGATCCTTGAGTGACATAATCTTAAGAAATGTTTATAACACTTATCAAATGTAGAGTAAAATGTTTTCTACTCATGTACATTTGAAATTGTTAAGTTATGATGTCTTGGATAAGACAAAGACCAACTAAGAACAATTGTGTGAAGTGTTTGTCTCGATATGAAACCGCACTAACTCTTGAATATTTGTTTGTGAAGGAATGATTCTTGACAAGAGAATATTATATGTCATGAGGTTAGTGGGAGTCTTAAAGATCTTGAAAAGTTCCAAGACCTAATCAAGAGTAAACCTATTGTTAAACACTAGCGCACGACTTGAGGTTTGTAACGTATTGTGTTGACATATTATTATTTTTGTGCCATTCCTGTTAGTTTGATTATGCATGTGAGTTCTACGTGTTCACAATTATTTGCATAGGGAAAAGTACCTTGGTCAGTGAAAGTTCATTGATTAGTAAGGATAAGTTGCTTAACAACTTGGAAGACGTGGTAGGCCCTTGTGCTACCAAGTGGCAACAAATTAAGATTGAACAATTTCAATCCATATGAGTTTGGATTTGTCACTAATTTTGTCTTATGATTATGGTTATGAAAAATTCACATGGATAGGAACACATACACCATAAAATCCAAGTGTCATAAGGTTTCTCTCCGCTTCATGAAAATGATTGTAAGGAAGCACTTTCACGAAGTAGATTTTAAGAGGACAACAATTGTGGTATTTGCATTCACAAATTCGATTATGATTACGGCATCCCTCTTCATAGTTTGAATTGTCAGAAATGGAAAAGGTCTAAAAATTTGAGACTTGTTGTTGTAAGTTTTTAAATTGTTTAGACAAACATGTGAGCTATCTAAGGAAAGGTGTATGAGTTTGAGAAGCCTAGATAAAGTCTTATCGAAGCATCTCTTATCAGAAATTTGAACTTTGGTAAGGAAGTCAATAAGTATTGATTTCTAAAAATCCAGTTGATTTTTGGGTACATGTCAAAGTTAGTGGGAGCATAAGTGCTATGCTCATAAGAATGTAATTATTATGCTAGTGGGAGCACATTTATTAAGTTAAGTGTTGCAAGTTAGCAATCTTAATTATAGAAAAACAAAAGTTTCAGTTTGCAAAGTTGCATGGGTTCGAAAAGTTGTTTTGCTATAATTAAGGGATAGGAATTCATACTTCATTTCAAATCTAAAATCTTAGATTTAGATTTAGTTAAGGATATATATGAACGTTATGTTGAAAAGATTTGACATAAGGAAATTCTCTATATAGAAATATTATAGCATGACACTGGTAAAGTATCATGTCTTTATTCGAAACATTATGTATTGTATCTCATATGCTTCGGGTATAAGATCTATTACATAAGCTATAATATTAATCTATTCTAATTTTCCATATGCCTAGGGCATTAAGAGGGAAAATGGACTAGAACGAGATGTGACTAAAATGGTTAAACAATTATCGATGACAATCTAAGGTTTACCAAAGATTGGTTGTTTATGGACAGTTGAAAGTATGTTGTAAATTTTGGAAGGACCATATTGACATACTCTGAGAAGATGTAACTCTTGTTCAGAAGTGATAGTCAAAATGGGAATATGTAAATGTTTCCATAAGTGGAAGTTATTCTTTAAATTTGTGTAAGATTTGAAAACTTAATGCAAGAAGGATGTTCAAAGGAGTGTACTTTGAATCTGAGACTTTGTTTCCATGGAATTGAGCTCTATATTGGAATACTTTGTAATGTATGTTGCCAAGTCTCTATGAATTTTGTGCATAGTCATTACAAGAGGATCATTGCATATAAGTTTAGAATCTAAACGATTATAGTAAATGGCAAGAATTTGGTATTCTTACATTTACAGTAAGGATTTGGAATTATGTAAACGCACCATTAACTTGGTGTTATAAAATATATTGTTGTGTGTGGTTTGATGAGTAGATAGAGCGAGAATATGAGTTGAAGTTTATCCATTCCTTTTACCCTTAGAGGGATAAAAGCGATATTTGTGGGCCCATCGATGATTTAGTGATGACAACCCTAAGCGGTTGGCCAAGCATGGACTGATTTGATTTGTTCAATTAGTCAGTCGTCATAAATTGGAAATCGAGAAACAATAGATGGATAGATAGAATGATTATAATACATGTCTCATTCCATATGATATCTTGTAGAATGGAGGAATATATGATCCCTTATCTGATAGACATGTCATTGACTAGGTCAAAGTTCGACAGCGGCTTTTAAGAGCTACGATTGCTAATCGGGTTTTAAGTCATACTTTCAATAATAGTTATTAGACTTATCCAAGTGGTAGACTGTTGGATTAGGTGTCTAAGCTCATAACTATAACTGGTATGTACTTGACCCGAGAGTAGCATGGTCCATTTGGGTTGCCTTCACCAGAGCAATTTGATAGGATGGACTTTTGAGGAGAGGTTATTTATGATTTATTACTATATTATAAGTTTTAATATATTAATATGAATCATGTTACTTAATTAGTATTGATCAAGAATTAATTTGGAATTAATTTAGTGATCAGAAGAGACTAATTTAATTAGCAGGGACTAATTATGTAAATCGGTGATATATATATATATATATATATATATATATATATATATATATATATATATATATATATATATATATATTGTTTGGGCTATTGATCATGATGGGCTAAGTTTATGTAAGTATTCATGAAGAGTTAGCCCACATGAAATATGGATCATAACCCAAGTGTATGGATTAAGGTTTACCTAGGACTCTTGGATTCCTACATTATATATACGACACCCCTTTGGCCTAAAATTGGTTGAACATGTATTCTTAGAGAAGCATAGCTGAATTTTAATGCTCCATATTCTCTCTCAAAAGTCCTCCATTTGTTCATGGTGTTTGTGAACCATTTGAGGTGCTAAGTTCTTAAAGGCCAAAATTACAAGCTACAATAAAGAGGTAATTCTATAACTCAATTCTATGTTCTATATCAATTGTGTGGTAGTTGTAGGCTTCATGCTTTGGAAAAAATATTGCATGTATAATTAGAGAAAATATAGATCCAAAGCATTTAGGGTTGTATGTGCACCATAGGATGTTGTAGTATCCAAAAACCCAATAGCAACAAAGCTCAGATAATCCTTCGAGTAACAGACTCATCCCTATAATGGTTGGACTCAGGCAAGAGTTCCACAGTAGGGTTAAATCCATCACTCTGAGATTATCCAACCTTTTTCACATGTTAGTTGACATATTCACTTAATGGTTTACTCACATTACTCATGAGTTCCACAAAGCACAAAGCAAGCAATATTTGTGCAGCGGAGTCGGCTGACACTAAAATGCAATAAGATCTGATAGATCCTTCTATGAAATCCTTGATCTCAAACTCCCAGCATCTCGCGCGCATCTTCACCCTGTCCTCACTCTATCAAGGGTGACTAACTCTTCCTCATGCTAACCCGCTATGAATCGTGCCCAAACCAGGGAAACCACCGCTACCTCATCCTATAACGGTACTGGGCAGATGACCCCATACGATTCATTCATGAAACTTCCACCAACCTTGTAGCACTCATGTATGCTAGTCATTAGTCATACATAACACTGGACCTTATAGACATTCAAATATACGATCCTACCCTAAGCCCTTCATCAAAAAAGAACAAGAAATAAGGCCAAACCAAACATTCTCAGGCTATAAGATCTTAGTTATATATAACCATGATGCATACACTAAACAACTCCAGTAATAATGTTAATTTCATATATGAAAGGCCTTAGGCTATTAGGCATCATATAATCAGGTATTTCTATCATGCAATTCCTGAAGATCACTAGCCTATCACTTACATGTTATTCTAACATATTACAATATCAAATAACATTATTATATTTTGGGGTCTACTTACTAGCTCCAGTTGATCGTACACATCGCATCCTCCTTAACTATTTTGAAAACCATTTTGAAAATCTTTTTTCTTAGTTTGAGACTAGATTCACACGAGTGTTCCTCCAATTCACTTAAACCAAGGCTCTAATACCAACTTGTAATATCCATAAAATTTTCATAAAAAACCCTTTTTCTATGGAAGTGTTTACAAAAACCGTAATTCCCAAAACATTATTTGAAAATCAGAATCTATTTCAACGTAGTTTTTAAAACATTCACATTATCAGAGTTTCCCAAAATTATAAATCCAAAACATGAGGACGATGCTTAGTGATCAATTATCGGACTGAAGTATCTAAAACCATAAACCAAATTTGTAAGCACGATGCATAGTGAGTTCCCCAAAAGTACCAACACCCAAACAGCGAACATATACAAATAACAGCATGCATTGGGTCCACATCTAAAAGATCGGATTACCCATGAGCCCACATTATGAGTTTGGCTTGCCTATCGGGCCCACGGCTCACATCTAGCTTGCTCCTAAGCCTACAACATAAGTCAGGCTTGCCCTTGTGCCAGAAGCTTATATATGGCTTGCTCCCTATACTTATCAGTTATCGGACTGAATTATCAATGTTCAGCCCACAGTATGTGTAGCACCTGGTTTCCGGTATGTGAATTTTATTTGAGCATTGCCCTAATTTAGCCTTGGACTCGGCGAGTCATAGGGTCCGACTCGCCGAGTAGGGACGAGACTCAGGACATGTTTTAAGTAGGCGACTCGGCGAGTCCACATCCTGGACTCGGCGAGTCACCGCTGCTGGATGAAACCCTAAGTTTCAAGGGTTTGCACCCTATTTAAACTCTCATTCCGCCCCAACTCATCCCCATTCACCCCCAGAACTCCCCCAACATCGTTTTCCCTTGTTTCCTTGAGAGTTTGAGGTGTTCTTGGTGTGTTCTTGAAGGTTTTGAGGAGTAAGAGGAGTAGATCAAGAAGAGGAGAAGGAGATCATCCATCTTTGTGTCATTTCAACATTTCCCTTGAGGTATATCTCGTTTTCCCCTGTTTCTATGCTTAGGATGTCATTTGGGACACTCTTGAGCAATTCTCCAAGCTTGTTTGTGCTTAAGGACTCGTAATAAGTGGATTAACCTTTAGATCTAGGCAATATTGAGCTCCAGGAGCTCAGATCTGTGAGCTTTATGGCCCCATGTGGCTTGTTCATCCTAGATCTACCCTTTTGAGGCATTTTGCACCCTAAAATCCACATTAGTGAATATCCACACGTAAAGTTGGAAACTTTACGTGTGATTTGTGTCCTAGAAGTCCAGATCTATGAATGGCATGGACTGAAACCGAGTAAATCTGTGTATTTGGTGGATGCATGGCGACGACTCGGCGAGTCGCATAGGTGACTCGGCGAGTCTGGTCGCGAGTCACCGATTTGGTCCCTTCTTCATGTGTCGAGTTGAGCCATGAGTCACAGGGGGTGACTCGGTGAGTTGGAAGCTGAACTCACCCATGTTAGGACTCGGCGAGTCAATGCCCTGACTCGGCGAGTCCAAGGCAATCTTCATAGATCAAGAACAGACTCGGCGAGTTGTTCATACAACTCGACGAGTCTTAGCATAAAGTGTTCATCGGATGAAGATGAACTCGACGAGTTGTTCATACAACTCGGCGAGTGGGATGAAGGAGTTGAACGTCAGTTAGAAGGTGAACTCATCGAGTCATAGCCCGACTCGACGAGTAGAACCAGGGACCCAGGACAATGGTTTGCTAGGGACTCGACGAGTGGTGATCCACTCGGCGAGTCGGGTCAACTGAAAGTTGACTCTAGCTTTGGCTTAGAGCTAGACCGGGGGTAAAATGGTCATTTTACCTAAAGGTCAGTTAGCAGTGTTTGATTGAGTATGTTGTGGGAATTGCAGCCGGAGGACTCCCGGAGCAGCAGCAGTCAGTTAGTTCCCGATCAGTTCAGCAGCTACTTTGAGGTGAGTTACCTTCCAGTAGCAGTGGGTCTAAGGCCACAATGCCGACCCACCAGTAGGAGATGTATGATAGATGATTATCTTTGTGATATCATCTAAGTTTGCTATTACCTGATATGTTATATGCTAGCATGATATGTTGTATGTGATAGTAGTAGAGTTTGGTTGTTAGGACCGAAGGGTAGTCAGACACCCCAGATACGTCTGACAGTATGTGATGATATGTTTGCATGCTGACTTGTTATGTTATATGTGATCGTAGTGGTAGGGGGTGAAATAGTCCCCGAGGATCGGTTGTTAGGACCGATGGGTAGTCAGCACCCCAGAATGGCTTGACACGGGTCAGACGGCACCCCAGAATGGCCGTATGGGTAGGTCGGCACCCCAGAATGGCCGTACCGGGTAGTCAGGCACCCCAGAATAGCCTGGCAGTACGTATGTTATGTGTTTGTATGGTATGCGGTACGTTGGGGGAACTCACTAAGCTTTGTGCTTACGTTTACAGTTTTGTTTTCAGGTACCTCTGCATCGAAGGGGAAGGAGTCGGCGCGGTAGCGGCACGTCATACACACACTCTTCGGTTTCCGCATTTATGAGATTTACTGGGATTGTACTCTGATATTTTGATGGGATGTATGGTTTGACTTTTTAGAACATGGTTGCGATGTGTTATGGTGTGAACAAACAATGTTTTTATTTATTAATGTTTTCTAAAGTAATACCTTAAAAATGAAATTTTTCGGACGTAAAAATTGGGTCGTTACAGTATGAGTCTGGCATACCAACCGGTTCCTTAGCTCGTATCTAGAATGCTATTGAGCCCTCATTATGAGTCTGGTATGCCCCACCCGACCCTCAACTGATATCTGGATTGCTCCAATATCCTCAAGCCCTCAGTACAAGTCTGGCATACATATTAGGTCCTCAGCTTGTATCTGGAATGTTATTGAGCCCTCAGTATGAGTCTGGCATACCCTACCCATCCCTCAGCTCATATCTAGAATGCCCAATGGTTTGTTGGCTACAACACGGAGCAGTACAACCTCAAACTAATATAACATGGCGACATATAATAGAAAAACATATAACAATCTTCAAGCAGACAGGCAGATCCACATATCACTACTCATATCATCATCCTATAAACCAGGGTACCAATCTAACAGATCACTACTAATCAATAACATACTATCACATAACAGAATTTCTAATCAAATGGGTCGGCCTTGGTGCTTTTGACACAAAAGTATAGTGATAATAACTCACCTCGAATGCAGAAGCTCACTAAAGAAATCCCTAGTTGTTGTCATGCCAGCTTCCAGAGCTATCAAAACCAACAACACACCTAATTAGCAATTAGGTTCCATGCTATAATCCATAATCCTTACTTGGAGTCAAATGATCATTTGAACCCCTCACTCCACATGAACCTAGACTGAGGACCAAAACCAAAACTTCCACAAAGGTCCACTAATGATCTAATTTTCCAAAGTGGGCCCAACCCCATATGGGCCTTATCTTAAGCCTATAATTTTCCTTGTTATAATTCAGATTACCATCAAGCACCCCTTGGGATAAACTTGGTAAAAGACATAAATCCAAAGTCAAATTCAACAATCCAAGTTGACCCAACTCGTCGAGTTTCTCCATCAACTGCACAGATCAGGAAAATCCAAGTCAACTCGTTGAGTTGACCACAAACTCGCAAAGTTCCTCTATCAGTATGAAAATATCGAAGAAAACCGAGCCAACTCGTCGAGTTTATCCAACAAACTCACCGAGTTCTCCAGAAACCCACCTCTTAACACATTAATCACTTAATCCATGAGGACATAACTCTAAAACATAGATCTGGCTTCTTTGAGCTGGAAAACCACATAAAGTTGCCAACTGTACGTTCATGAATGTCTAAATGAAGCTCTAAACTCAAAGAAGACTTAATAAGGGATGTAAAGCACTAAGGAGTCCTAGAACTTGATAAAGCTTGCAACTTTAAGTCCAATGAGGCCATAAAACGTCTAGATCTGAAGTGATAGCTTCATGAAATACCCAACCCATGAACAATCCCAAAAATGAGCCAAATATAACAATAAACTTCCATGAAACAGATCTAAGCAATAGATAAGCAAGGTGTCGACTTTATACCTCAAAATGACTACAACAAAAGAGTAGGTTGCGGATCTATAGCCTTCTTTTCAATCAAGCCACCTCAAACTTCAAACTTCTTCAAGAGAACACCAAGAAATCACTCTATAAGCTCACACACACACAAATATGGGAGAGGATGCATGAATAGGGTTTTTCTGGACAGATGAGACTGATAAGGAGGCCACCCAAAGGGTATAAGGCCTTTAAATATAGTACAACACCCTAAAAATTAGGGTTTCTCAAAGAGCATCCAACTCGTCGAGTTCCCTTTCACCAACTTGACAAGTTGGTCCTTAAAAATACGCCCCCAAAAGCTTCCAACACGTCGAGTTTATGCCATAAACTCGACAAATTGGCCCCAAAAAAGGAATTTATTTCCATAAAGGACCTTCTAGATTACGGATGTTACAATATTTGTCATAAATTTAATCACCGTAGTTTTACTCATATGGAACATGTCGGTTTTCGCTTAGTATATTTATAATGTAAGCTGTTTTTTATTAAAAATGTGAATATATATATATATATATATATATATATATATATATATGTGTGTGTGTGTGTGTGTGTGTGTGTGTTCAGATTCATTTGAGATCATGCTAATTTTGTGAGATCGTAAGACCAAATCAAAAAATAATTTTAAAATGCAAAATAAAAGGAAAAATCCAAAAAGTCTTTTTTTAATTATTATTTTCGGAACTTCAATTATCTAAAAAAATTACCGTTTTTTTTAATACGTGAAATATTCTAATAGAATATTACACTATAAATATTCTAATGTAATTTTTAGAATGTTAGAATATTCTACTAGATTTGTCAAATATGTAGAATATTCTTATATTCTAGTAGAATATGTAAAAAATATATATATATATATTTTTATTTTTTGGTATTTTTTTATTTTTTTTTTAAATTATAAATTCTATAAAATAATATTTGAAAAAAATTCGAAAAATTTCAATTATTTTGTATTTTAAAAATGTTTTTTAATCTACTAAATGAGTGGCTAGGATTGTGTGTCATGGTCTCACAAAATTAGATCGTCTCACATGAACCTAACCCTATATATATATATATATATATATATATATATATATATATATATATATATATATATATATATATATATATATATATATATATATATATATATATATATATCTATGAAGGATCATTTGAGAACTTATAGTTTCCCGAGAACTAAACGTGCAATGTTAGATTAAAAAAAGAAGAGTCGAGATGTAAGGTAGCGTTTTTGTAAATAAGTAGGAAAAAAAGGAAGGGTATATTAATTAATTTGATCCGGGGTATTATAGTAAACACAATTTTAATTAGATTATATCCTAAATATACTGATAAACTAAAATTGCATCCCTCCCCCTCTCTCTCCCTCTCTCTTAAACTCACGATATGCCCTCATCCTCACAATCACCTTCTTCTGCAATGATTTCCCTCATCAGCTTCTTCTCCAACACCGGATCATCTACTGTTTCGATTATCTCAACCTCCATCGTCAATGATTCGCTCATCAAGCTTGTTTGTTCCCCTAAAATCAGCGCCACATCGTCCAAATCTTGAGTAATTGATCCTCATCGATCTCTCATCTCCGAACAGAGCAACAAGTAAGAATAACCAGAACAATAATCTCATTGGTCCAACCCTTCGACTATAACGAATAGCTCGTAATCCATGGTCACTATTATGATCAGCAGCTTTAATCAGATCTGAACCAACATGAACTCCCCTCCTCTCTGGTAGCATTTCAGTTTTTCCTAAAACTAACCTCCTTCAAATTCATCTTTACAAAATCATAAGTTCTGAAAAATTTATCATACATCGAATCAAATTACACTAACTTCACTTCAAAGTAAACATACACATTCCAATAATAATACAAATTTACCTATTCCTGGCTACAAATCTTCCTTCCGAATGCGGATCTTATTTCGAGCCCTAATTTGGTATTGATTATGTGTGTCAATCTGTCGTGTTCATACTAAGGAACGAGAGAATCAAATTGATGAGTGGAAAGATTGAGAGGAAAAGGGACAATTATCAGTCGTGCATCTAACAAATGCGAAGGAATATGAACTTGAAAGCACCTTTTTTTAGAAGACAAATGTACTTTTATTATTTAGCATTTAGCAAGTGCGGTCTAAAACATGTATTTGACTCTGTCAAATATTGTTGGTTCAGATCGTATGATTTTGTACAGATGAATTCAAATGGTGGTCAATTTGTTCTTAATTTGGTGAGAAAACTAATTACATTTCTAAGGATCACAATCTGTTTGATAAAATGCCAAAGTGAAACCACTATGGACTAATCTTCTGATCTGGTTAAGGGTTTATAACTTTACATGTTGATCTTGTAATTTTTGTTGATAGTTAGTAGACAACAATCCAAGCAAAGTTATGGAAATCTACAAATGTAGAATCGTGAGTCATCTTCAAAATTTGTTTTAATTTTATGATGTTTTGGAATTGAATCAGGTTGTTAGGGAACTTGGTGTGGGCTCACTTGCAGCAAGACAAGTATAAATCTGGACAACTATGGTTGTTTCTTTTTTACTTAGCTAAATTTATATAAAGCTCAACGTTATGAATTACATGTGAATCACATGTAATTCACATATGATTCACATGTAAATCACATATAATTCACATATGAGTTACATGTCATTCATATGTAAATCACATGTGAATTACATGTAATTCATATGTAATTCACATATAAATTACATTCAATTCACATGTAAATCATATATAATTCACATATAAATTACATGTGATTCACATGTAAATCACATATGAATTACATGCGATTCACATGTAAATCACATATGAATTACATGCGATTCACATATAAATCACATGTGATTCACATGTAAATCATATGTGATTCACATGTGAATCACATTTGATTCACATATAATTCACATGTGATTCATATAAAAATCACATGTGATTTACATATGATGTCATATGTAAATGTGATTCATATGTGAATTACATGTGATTCATATGTTAATCACATGAAAATCACATATGTACTTTTGTGAGTGCTTTCGCGTCAATAATTTTTTTTTTTTTTAATTTTCTTGTAGATTTGGAAGAAACTATGGTGAATATTGAAGAGGTGATAAATGATAAATTGAAAAAAAAAAAAATTATGGACACGAATACATGAAAACGCTTTGAAATTTGTAGCATTTTTTATTTTTTATATTTTATTTTGTATCGAATAAAATACTTGTACTATTATGTTTATAGATTAATTAATAAATATGAGATCTGTTGTGATTTACTTACGAATATTATAGTATAAGAAATATACATATGTGCATTTGAAACAATATGCACATATGCACCTAAAAATTGCTTTTTTAAAAAAACAAATGTAGTTTTTTTTAAATACAATTTTTTTCTAAAAAAATGTAATTTTCTTTAAAAAAACTATTGCTTTTTTATTTAAAATGCAACTTTTGTATAAAAAATTACAGTTTTTCTTGAAAAAAACGTCATTTTTTTAAAAAAATTGCAGTTTTTTTGAAAAAAAAATTGCTGTTTTTTTGAAAAAAAAAATGCACTTTTTAAAAAAAATATATTTTTTCAATTTTTTTTAAAAATTCATATTTTCTATAAAAAAAATTAAAAAATATGCATTTAAAAAAAACAATAAAATACTATTTTAAAATATATATATATATATATATATATATATATATATATATATATATATATATATATATATATATATATATATATATGAAAATTTGATTTATGATGTATATTTTTAGACATTTATATTAATATGTTAAATAACACAAAAAAAAATATATTAAATGAGATTGGTAAACTATGAATTACTTTTGATCCAACGCTCCATTTTTAGCTCTCGGGTCTCGGAAAACTATGAATTTTCAATCGATCCTAACCCTATATATATATATATATATATATATATATATATATATATATATATATATATATATATATATATATATATATATCGATCAAATTTACACGATTATCTGTGTTTTGCAAGGGTATTTGAATAATGTTTTCTTCGCTACCAATTCCTTCCTCCAAATGACACAACTTTTAGAGCATTTCTTTCGGTTAGACTCTTGGTTGAAAAACATTTTATGATTGCCCTTTCTTTGTTGGGATAATGAATTGGGATGGTAATAACGTTTTATGTTTCTCCATTTTAGGTTCTTAACATATTTATTGTGCGTATTACACCATTAAGATTATTATAACCGTTTACAAATAGTCATTTTAACAGGAAGAAACCGGTAAAATGGATTATTTCTAAACAGTTATAACAACCTTAATGGTGTAATACACACAAAAAATACGTTAGGGACCTAATATGGACAAACGAAAAAACATTATTACCCTCCTAAGTCATTATCCCCGTATGAAACTATAGACCCATATAGTAAATTTTTACTTTTTAAATAAGAAACTTGTAGGTCTTGGGGTTGGTAGTTTGGATGCTTTTAACCTTGGCCTTCTTTATAAATGGAAGTGACGGTTTCTTAATGACAAGGGAGCTCTTTGGATTAAAATTGTCAAATTTTGTCATGGGGAAGGTGGTGATTTTTCGGACGATTCGAGAATAGGAAGTGGAGGGGGTGTTTGGCAAAAGATTGTAGGATCCATTAATCATCTCCTTGAGAATGGTTGTATTCCTTCTAATTCCATGTATAGAGTGGTGGGGGATGGGACTCAAACGATGTTCTAGAAGGATGTTTGGTGCTTGGATATTTCTCTTAGGGAGTGGTTCGGGAGGCTCTTTGCTTTGGCCTTTAATCAAGATGCTCGAGTAAGTGAATAATGAGATTCGGGGGGGATGGAATTTTCATTGGCGTCGGGGGATTAAAGGAGGGGCTGAATCGACCCAATTTGATTATCTTGTGGAGATATTAAATCATATTCGTATCGGGGAAATGTTGGATAAGTGGTCTTAGGAGCTTGAATAGTCGGGTATCTTTACTGTTAAATCAGCACATAATTGGGTTAATGATATGACGCTTCCTATGGGTAGTATGCCTACTAGGTGGAACCGTTTTGTCCCTATTAAAATTAACATTTTTAATGGTGTGTGCTTTTGGATCGCATTCCGATAATAGCTAAACTGGTGGAAAGGGGTAGTGATAGATTCCTTATTGTGTCCTATGTGTCATAATTCTCAAGAAAGTGTGAAACATTTGTTGCTCTAGTTTTAGGTTGTTGATCAGGTTTGGAGTCAGGTTGGGTATTGGCTTCATTTGGACCTTCCTGTTTTTCATCTGAGTGATGTGGTTACAAAATCTAGTACGGCCTTAATTTGTTCTTCTCTCTAGCTCCTTGCTAGAGGTTTTGTTTTGCTAAAGGTTAAGTGGATGATGTGGTTACAAAATCCAATCAAATCCAATCCAAACTTTTCTACTTTTTATTCTTTTTAATTTCAACAACTTTATATGAAATGCACATATAAAAATAAATACTAAAAATCTTAAAAATATATATTCAAAATAATAAATACTAAAAATCTTAGGTGGGTAATAACGTTTCCTGTTTATCCATTTTAAGTCCCTACATATTTTTTGTGCGTATTACACCATTAAGGTTATTCTAACCGTTTACAAATAGTCTTTTTAATATAAAGAAACTGGTAAAAAAGATTATTTCCAAATAGTTATAACAACCTTAATGATGTAATACACACAAAAAATATGTTAGGAGCTAATATGTACAAACAGAAAACATTATTATCCTCCTAAATCATTATCCCTTCTTTGTTGTTCTATCTCTTTCTAAAGTTAAATAATATTCGACTAAAAAGAAACTATCATCTACTATACTCGTTTAATTTTTTATTATAGATTGCATGATATAAAATGTCATATTAAAACTATATATATGTTTACATATAATATCCAATTTCACACGAAAATATAACTTTTTTCGAATGTCAATCAAAACATTATTATAAAATTTAATAATATATTTTATTATTTGACGTAAAATAATAATACAAAAAATAAACAGGGTCTGTAAGGCTGGAGGGTGTCGTGCCACCGAAACCGCACTCCCTTCATTGCCACGTAAGCGTCACGTCATTTTTACCACAAAAGTGCGGTTCCCTGCCACACCCAAGGAGTGGTGCCACACTTCATTTAAAAAAAAAATTAAATAAAAACTTTAATTTCTCCCCACCCAATCAAAAAACAATCAAATTATCTCAGCCAATCACAATTCGCGGCCATTTTTTGCCGCACTACGGTTTGAACCGCACGAAACCGCACCCAGAGGACAGTGTTCCTGCTGAGGTGGCGATCAAGTGCAGTCAAGGGAATGCTTTTCTGATTTTCCCTCCAAAAGTTTATATTTGTTTTTGGTTTTTTTTTTTTTTTAATTTAATTTGTACTGTGACAAAATGACCGCATGCATATTTAACAATAAATGCATTTAAACGTGTCAACTCAAAAGAACCACTTAATATTTAATATCGCTCGTAGTATTATTAAATTTAACGCATGCGATAACCAGATCGAATGTAAAAACATTGGCATATTCATCTTATTTATTATTATTATTATTTTTTTGGAAAGGACCGAAATATTATAAATCACCGCAGATAGCAAGTAGCTTAACGGTGGGACGGAGAACATACCAATACAATTACATTGAAATAAGGATATCTTTAGAAAATTCTTAATATTTTGGGTAAATTTTTAATAAAGTTTTAAATTTTATTTTTTTTAAATAAAAAAGTTTTGATTTTTTCACCTTTTGAATAGAAAAACTTAAGAAATCGGCTAATTTATTCACTTTAGTCATTTTTGACCTGTTCAGCAGATCATGGGACCAAATTGTAAATTCTTCGAAAATAAAAGGATTTTTTTGCAGATTTCGTCAAAATTTTTATATAATGTATAAACATATTTTTACATATCTATATCTATTTTTACGTAGTTTTCTATTTTTTATATTTTTATAAGTATATATTTACATATTTTTATATATTTTAAATGTATAAACGTATTTTTGTACTTATATATATATATATATATATATATATATATATATATATATATATAAAACCATTTTTCATATTTTTTTATGTATTTTTATGTGTTATTTTTTTATATATTATGTATTT
Source organism: Lactuca saligna (assembly GCF_052625555.1). Taxonomy (NCBI): domain Eukaryota; kingdom Viridiplantae; phylum Streptophyta; class Magnoliopsida; order Asterales; family Asteraceae; genus Lactuca; species Lactuca saligna. The sequence goes on from NC_136425.1 coordinate 104,830,021, forward strand.
ATATGTATTTTTATATATTTTTACGTATTTATGTATTTTTAAAGCTTTTTATATAGATGTTTATGTATTTTAAGTGTATAAACGTATTTTTTACGTATTTATATCTATTTTTAAGTATTTTACATATCTTTTATGTATTATGTATTTATATATTTTTTAAAGTTTTTTATATAGATGTTTTTGTATATTTATATATTTTAAATGTATAAACGTATTGTTTTACGTATTTATATGTATTTTTTTAAAGTACTTTACACATATATATATATATATATATATATATATATATATATATATATTTGTATTTTTATGTGTTTTTTTATATATTATGTATTTAAATGTATCAACGTATTTTTTACGTATTTAAATCTATTTTTAAGTATTTTACATATTTTTTATGTATTACGTATTTATGTATTCCTTTAAGTGTTTTATATAGATGTTTTTGTATATTTATGTATTTTAAATATATAGACGTATTGTTGTAATTATTTATATGTATTTTTTTTTAACTATTTTAGATATAAATACGTAAAAAATACGTTTATACACTTAAAATACATAAACATCTATATAAAAAGCTTTAAAAATATATAAATACGTAAAAATATATAAAAATACATATAAATACATAATATATAAAAAATAACACAAAAAAATACATAAAAAATAATATGTAAAATGGTTAAAAATACATATAAATAAGTAAAAAAAATACGTTTATACATTTAAAATACATAAAAATACGTAAATATATACTTATAAAAATATAAAAAAATACAAAAATACGTAAAAATAGATATAGATATGTAAAAAATATGTTTAGACATTATATAAAATTTTTGATGAAATCTGCAAAAAAGTCCCTTTATTTTCGAAAAATTTACAATTTGGTCCCATGACCTGCTGAACAGGTCAAAAAGGACTAAAGTGAATAAATTAGCCGGAGTCTAGGGCTTTTCTATTCAAAAGGTGAAAAAGTCGGGACTTTTTTATTCAAAAAATAAAATTTAGGACTTTATTAAAATTTTGCCCAAAATATCGGGACTTTTCTGAAGATATCCCTTGAAATAAAATTAAAGAGACAAGAATGCGGAAACAGTCCGGTCTTCCCACTCACAGCAATCTTCATTAACCCTACATTTCACCAGGGAATTAACGTTCTCTCATATTCTGGAAAGCACACTAAATATCTCCTTAAAGATTCAATCATTTCTAGCTTTCCAAAGACACAATACTAGACCATAACAAATAGTTGTGAGTCTCTTTTTCCTTGACCTTCCCTCCCCAAGTATCAACAAAATGGATCAGATCTCCAACCATTTCGAAACGTGGATAGTTTATATTGCACCATGGAAAATTTGAGTTTCTAACCATAGTCGCATAAGGGCATTTGATCAGAAGGTGGTCTCTGCATTCTTCTCCACTAATACACGAGCTACAAATGGTCACTTAGGGTCATGCCTCTCCGGCTGAGAGCAATAGCAGATGGAATCCTCCCTATGTTTGCTCTCCATATAAAACTTACCACATTAAACTGAACAAGTTTCCCCCAACTGGTTTTCTTTTCACTTATATTTAGGTTTGATTTGTTTTCAGTTTTTCTTCTCAATATGTCCAAATTGTAATCTCCTTCAGGTGCTAGTACACAATAAATCTAGTCCACTCCAGTACTTATACTAGTAGTGCCAATGTCGTGCATTAGGAGGTTATACTCCACTACAAAGCCAACACTAATGGGATATGCATACCAGCATCCCCTGTATCTATTGTCACTGATTCACTCAAACACCGTACACGACCTTTTCTTTTCCAGCTCAAATAGTCCAGGGTATTTTTCTTTGAGTGTGATGTTCTCCACCCAACAATCATTCCAAAATTGAGTGCTCCCACCAGATTTAATAGATTGTTCAAAAATATCATTGAATCCGATTCCTAAGCCTTCAATGTCTTTTTTAATGTTTGCTATATTGCCCCACACCCCTGTGATTCTCCTTTTATGCAAATATTCCATTGGTTTGTTTCTTAGATTGTGAATCTCGCGTATCACTCGAGCCCAAAGAGTTTTTTGTTCTGATTTAAGGCACCACTAGCATTTTACCAATAAGGCTATATTAAGAGATCTGATAGAACCAACTCCCAACCCCCTTGATCCTTAGGGGATATGACCTTCTCCCATGCCACCCAATTGATTTTTTTTCCCTTCTACTCCTCCCCATAGAAACTTACGACGTATCTTTTCGAGCGAATCAAGCACTCCCATGGAGGCTCTAAAATAGGACAATAAGTAGGCTGGTAAGTTCCCCAAAACAGAATTTATAAGGGTAAGTCGACCTCCAAATGATAAGATATTAGATTTCCATCCCGAAAGTTTAGAGTAGAATTTGTCGAGAATTGGTTTCCAATTTTTAACCCAGTTCATGTTTGCGCCAACCGCGACTCCAAGGTAGTTAAAAGGTATAGCCCCCACCTCATAGCCCAAAATGCTAGCTCATTGTGACGTTTCCAAATTTGAAGCTCATATGCCAAATATTTTTGATTTATGGAAATTTACCCTAAGACCCGACAACATTTGAGTATACTTGCAAGTTCCTTAAGATTGACTTTTGACCACTCGCCCAAAAACAGTGCGTCATCCGCATAAAATAAATGTGATAACATTGGACCGTTACCGGGGATTTGGATACCATGAAAAATGCCCTTTTCAACAGCCGATTTAAGAGCCACGTTCAATCCTTGCGTAACAATGATGAATAGAAACAGTGAAAGTGGGTCACCTTGCCTAACTCCTTTTGAGATCGGAAATTCTTCGGTTAGGAATCCATTTATCTAATTTGCTAGGGTATGCTTTGAAAATACCTGATACCAGAATTACCCGGCCGATTTTTTCGGGTATCAGGTAAATCAAGTTGGATAAATCGGGTATAGGGTAACTTTTTGCGAGTATTCCGGTAACTCGATTTTTTTAGTTCGGGTATAAGGTATGTTTGTTAGGTTTCGGGTATACTCGAATTACCCAAATTATTTTAAAAAATCTTTTTTTTCGTAAAGATTGTACTCTGTAGCAGGTATTTAATGCTTAAACTAACTATCATTATTGTAAAACATGAATCTCTTTTATTACGGCAGTATGACACTAACAATATTAAAAGCAATTGTTTATATGTCACCATGTTCTTTAAAACTAAACTGTTTTCTAAATTATAGTTTTTATTGCAACCCGATTTTTTTAGTTCGGATATAAGGTATGTTTGTTGGGTTTCAGGTATACTCGAATTACCCAAATTATTTTAAAAATTCTGTTTTTTTTTTTTTTTCATAAAGCTTGTACTCTGTAGCAGGTATTTGATCACGTTTAAACTAACTATCATTATTGTAAAACATGAATATCTTTTATTATGGTTGTATAGCACTATCAATATTAAAAGCAATTGTTTATTTATCATTATGTTCTTTAAAACTTAATTGTTTTCTAAATTATAGTTTTTATTGCAACTAACAAACTCATTATCTTGACAAAACTTCAGAACATTGCAAAACTTATGGCTACAATTATCTTAAACATTTTAAACTTTTAAACTAAGATCTTTAATTATTTTTGTTTTTTTAAACATCTTATTAGATTAGATTAATGTATTTAAATTGATTTACAACTTGTTTTCATGTGCTTTTTTAATGTTTGAACTTATGGACATTAAATTCTTGATTTATGTATCTATATATATGTAGGAAAATACGGGAAAAAAATGAAAATTATAGAAACCGGTTTATTTGGCGGTCGAACCGGTTAAACTGGTTGAACCGAAAACCGTCACCATACCGGTTCAACTAAAAACCGGTTTTTAAAACATTGATTCCTATGCTTGTGAGTTGTAACTTGATAATTATTTTTTGTTATTCTTTGCCTATTCTTGCTAAGCTTGACCCCTTTTTTATATTTTTACTGTTAAAAAAAAAGAGCATATGTTGTCTAATTAAATTATTCGTTAACTAAAAATATATAGATAAAATTTAATAAATATAATTTATTGAAAATGATTATATCCATATAAACTATTAAACGGTTCTTATTACATTGAATGGATGATTGACAAGTATCATTTGGAAGCTTTATCTTTTGGTTTTTGATAATACACTTTAGTTTTAGGATGTTATTCAGATCGAAACCGGACGGAACTGACTCGAACCCGAATAAGTCGAAAACTAAATAAAGATAATTGTATGAACCAAAAACCAAACTGATTAACCATTACTGGTTCGGGTATTAATCGGTTCGGTTCGGTTATTACCCGAATAACATGTGCAAGATGATTAAGGATCTAATATAACCGTAAAAACACAAAATAAACCGTATTAGGATTTTATAACCTGAATAACCCAAATAATAGAATAACAATGTGTTTTTATACATCAACATAAAATATTCAAAGGCTAACATAACACAATAACATATTGAAAGAATAACATTTACATAGTAGATTAATATTTTGAGAATGAATTTCTTACTTGAATTTCTTGAGTTGGAACCTAATTTTTCATTACTAGACAAAGTAGGAGTTTGTGAATCCTTAAAGACAATAGGAAATATTGATATTTGAATTTTTGAAACAAGAGGAAGGATCGACAGAAATGATTTCGAGTTTGGAAATAGATGAGAAGATTTGTCGATTATGAAACGATGAGAACAAGCGTATGAGTTTTTTTTTTTTTTTTTTTTTTTTTTTTTTTTTTTTTTTTTTTCTGTTTTGAACGACAAAGATAGAAGTGAATCGTGATTTTGATTTCTGTTGATCTAAGAAAAGGGAGGAGGAATGCTTATGTGGGTCGGGTATTTAGAACCGAATAAACTCTTATTTGGGTAACCCAAACCCGAGAACTGAATAAGCATAATATAGATACCCGAAACCCGAATCGAATTGCTTATTCAACCCTAATTCGGTTCGGGTCATGTTTCCAAGCCAAATTGTTATTTCTGCTTTATTTAAACAAAATTTTTTGTTTAGTGGTACGTTCTTTTTAATTTTTAGTTGAAAAATAAGACGTTAAGTTATTTCATGTTGTCTTTAATAAAAAGCTATCGAGCTTTTTAATCAATTTTGAGAATTGACTTTTTTATTTATCATGTTTCACATTTATCTTCTAAATAGATGCCTTCTTATGTAATTTTACATATTTCAAAAACTTCTAATTATTTTTGTTATACATTCATATAATAAAATCTGTTGCTACCATCTAGTTTTTTCAAACATGTTACCATTACTTTTTCATGGTTGCCCACAAAGTAAAATGCCTCCCACTTCACTATAGAAATTACACCCCTCAAACTCATATCCCAAAACACTTCTTAAATCATGACTGCATATCTGGTATCCCTCTTCTTGTAAGATCAGTCACATCTTTCTTCTCACTATTTTTTCCCTTCAATCGTACCAAAATTTTTGAGAATCACACCCTCTTTCTTTTTCAATTCTCAAGTAGGCCAGCTCTATCTTTTTATTTTTTCTTTCTAAAATTGTGATTTCCATCATGTTATTTGTTAATGTTGCTTTGTGCTCAAAAGATCATTATAACCTAATGATATGATTCATCCATATTTTACTTGAAGGTCTTGTTGAGCATCCTCAGAATGCTCACCTTACTAAAACCATTACAAGAGTCCTACTGAAAGTTCTTACTAAAGCTTTCATATATGTAAAAAAAATCAAAGATACATAACATTTCAGTATAATTCTAGATAATGACCAAGATCCCACAATGGAAAAGGAAAGTCTTTTGAGTGTCATTGGACTAGGGAATCAAAATAATAATATTATGTATCTGAAACCATCTATTGAATACATATTTGCAAAACTATACCAGATGTGATATCAGTCACTTACAGGTGTCTTTAGCAAGGGCAAGTTGTAAGCGATCTAATAATTTTAGGTTCACTACATTGTCATGCATGTGTCCTCCCAGAAGACATGTGGAATTGACCAGTTGGGAAAATGTACGCTAGAATGTTATGGGACATTTTAATAGGAAATACAGTGTACTTCGGGTCACTTATTTATGAAGATTTTTTTATTTATATCAGGCAAAAAGCAAAGATCACCACATCCAAGTAATATGCTTTACGCTTGAGGAGACTTCGCTTATCCCCCAATGTCTCCATGGGTGAAGACTAAATGGCTAATAAACCAAAATTATCCTACCTTGCCATTCATCTTTTAAAGGAGTGAATGTCTTAAAAAAAGCACACTAAGGAGATACCACATGATATATTCACTCCCTCAAAAGAGGATTGAACATTGGAAAATGTCCCACGACGGTCCCTGTGACACACTTGCATAAGTCTTTAGAATTCTTGTATATCATATGTTTAGATCTTTAAATGCCAAGGGCCTTATCCATTTATCTTTGTCAGCACCGAGGGGAGACCTCCTGTAGATATCAAAGAAGACTAATAACCGCAACGAAAGTCTAAACTTATGAATATACTTAAAACTCCTTCTAATTAACCCACTAGGGATAGTTTTCAATCAGGTAAAGATTAAATCAACCATAGTAAGAAAAAGATTACAACCATTGAAGTAAACAAAGCAATGTATATATATAAGTGTTTCAAACTTTTATATATATATATATATATATATATATATATATATATATATATATATATATATATATATATATATATATATATATATATATATATATATATATATATATATATATATATATTACAACTATTGCTTTGTATACTTATACATTGTTTTTCTGATCCAAAAATATAAAATAAAACAGAAATATAAGTGTTTCAAACTTATATAGAATATTACTTTTTCTATGACCAAAAAGTATAAAAACTGAGGAATATAAGTATTTACCATAATATGTGCATGTGAGGGCTTCACTATGTTTCCTTATTCTTATTTCAAGAAGAGTCCAACTCACATAGAAAATCCAAGTTTAACATGTCTAAAAGTGTGCATATTTGTGTCCAAAACTTTGTTCAAGAAGTTTCCTGGATTATTATTCGTTCATGTCGTTCAAAAATATAAGTCCGTACGTTAACCTGGAATTGTAAAGTTTATTAGACTTAGTAGTCATATATTGTTTAAAACGATATTAAAGTTTTATAACAAAAATCGGCCAGTATAACGACAACATTTTGACCAGAATTAGGTTTCACTCTTTGAACGAAAGAAAAACAATGTATAAGTATACAAAGCAATATATATATATATATATATATATATATATATATATATATATATATATATATATATATATATATATATATATATATATATATATATATATATATATATATATATATGTGTGTGTGTGTGTAAATGTCCTTTATTACTTTGTTAAATTTATACACATAAAATGAACGTATATTTTTTATAAATATAACCAAAAGCTATCCTTTTAGTCATTTATAACATAAAAATATAGATTAATTATGTTGTGATATATATATATATAAACTTTTAATAAATGGTCATTTTATATGATCGTAAATAAGAAATATATATATATATATATATATATATATATATATATATATATATATATATATATATATATATATAAAAGAAATATAAACTTTTAATAAATGGTAACATGTTTATATGATCGTAAATAAGAAATATAAACGATACCGAGTTTACGTGAACATAATTGAGAAATATAAATGATAACGAGTTTATATAAACGTAAATGAGAAGTATAAACAATAATGAGTTTATGTAAACATAAATGAAAAAAATAAACGAGTTTATATAAATGTAAATGAGAAATATAAACTATAACGAGTTTATATGAACGTAAATAAGAAATATAACCGATAACGAGTTTATATAAACGTAAATGAGAAATATAAACGATAACGAGTTTATATAAAAATACATACCGGTAGAGCAAGTATTCTCTCCGGAAAACATAAAAAGCTTAAAAGGGGTCGTAAAACTCACTTTCGAAGCATGTTTTATCCTTGTTTTGTTTAGATATGAAACCTAGATCTGAAATATGACTTTTGACTTTTAACCCGACACGCTTTGGAGCAAAAAGACTTCGTAGGGTCGTAGAGCGGGTCGAGAGGTGCTGGAAAAAGTGTTCGTGTTCGCCAGAAAACTGCCCGGAGGCTTGACTCAAAATTCCAAAAACACTACAAGAAATATCAGTATTAGCGGCGACGCCTTTAGCAGCGACACCGATTATTAGCGGCGACATGTGATTGACGCGTTACATGTCGCCGCTAATAATCGGTGTCGCCGCTAATGATGCTACAGTGTCGATCCGCGTCAAATCAACCCTGTCCGTTCGATCTTCTTTTAATCCAACGGTGGGAAATTGAGGAAAAATGGCGCTATGTTTTCCCTCAACGGGTGTCGCCGCTAATACCCTATTGTCGCCGCTAAAACCCTAGCGTCGCCGCTAATACGCGTCGCCGCTAATACTCATCGCAGATAACCCCCCAACTGCGTCACTTTCGTGTTCATTCTGCTTCCTTTCACTCCTCCAAAGTAACCGGCGACTGCACCTCCGACGACCTCGTTTGCGCCATAGGACTCGTCTCCGGCAACCATTACCGCCAGCCACTAGTGGAGCTCCATTATTACCGGCGACCACACTCATTTCCGGCGACAAAAGTTCGATTTAAGGTCTGATTTCTTCCGTATTTTCTATTCAACTTCTGTTTTGAAGTTTTCTTTACTAGTTTAAGTGTTTAATTTAATGTTTTTTTCCGCATCTATTGCCGGAATTGTTGCCGGAAAACTGGATTTCTTACCGGAAAATCGCTAAATTACACTACCACAGGTTCCTTTTCATGAATTTTGAGATTATATATTTGATTTGTATGTTTTTGTATGTTATTTGTATTGTTATTATTTGGAATTTGCAATGAATTGTCGCGGAATTTTTTATGTGTTATTTGTATGTTTTTGTGTGTTTTTTGTAAAGTTATTATTTGGAATTAGGTTGCTATAATAGAAAAATACGTATGATGCTATAATGAATATGTGTAGGAAAATGTTTATATGTATTTGTATGTATAGTGTGTGTATCTATGTATGTAATGTATGAAAAACAAAGTGTGTATATTACAAAGAGTAATTTTCAAATCAAATTCAATATTTATGTGGTATTTTTATGTTTTTGTGTGTTTTTTGTATGATTATTATTTGGAATTAGGTTGCTATAATAGAAAAAGAAGTACGATGCTATAATGAATATGTGTAAGAAAATGTTTATATGTATTTGTATATATAGTGTGTGTATCTATGTATGTAATGTGTGAAAAATAAAGTGTGTATATTACAAAAGAGTAATTTTCAAATCAAATTTTTATATTTATGTGGTATTTTAGTTTTAAAATTATTCATAATCATAAATTGCTTTGTAAAACTATTAAATTAAATTTTCTATTATTAGTTTAGATATTAAATATAGTTATAAGAAATATTGTTATTTATAATCATAAATTGTTTTGTAACGGAGGTGATGGCCGATATTATGGGCCTTGGTCACGGTGGTGATGGAGCTGGGGATCCACCATCTCCGGGAGGCTTTGGTCACGGGCAACATGAACAGGATGGTAAGTTTTGTTATGATATATTTAATAGCTATTGTGTCCATGTATGATCAAGAACAACCGATGACACAAGAACCACCACAATCACAGGTAATTGTTTGTTTAAGTTGAAAAGTATAATGCTATAATGCTATAATGATATGTTGGTAGTTTTTGAAAAATATAATACTATTATGATATATTGGTAATATATTTTGATTTCTTTGTAGATGGAAATGTTGCAAACGATACTGAAGGACCCGGCATGTTCTGCGGCATTAGAAGAGTGGTTTCGTTCATTGTCATCACCAAATAATGACGAAAATGATGAGAGTGACGGCGAGGAGTAGAAATTTTAGGATTTTATGAAATGTTTGTTTAGAAGAATACTTTAATTAGGTTGTATGGACTAATATTTTTTATTGTGGATTAATATTTTATAATTGTTATATTGTTTTTGGTTGTGTATGGGTTAAATATAGCTGATTTTATAAAATTGTAGATTTATATTCCATAAAATTGTAACAAAAAAAAATGAAAAGAGTCTTTTGCAGCGACGCTTTTAGCAGCGACAGGTAAGTATTAGCAGCGACAGGTTTTTAGCAGCGACAGGTATGTATTAGCAGCGACGGATTTTTAGCAGCGACATGTAAGTATTAGCGGCGACAAGAAGGGCATTAGCGACGAAGCATTAGCGACGACGAGTCGCCGCTAATACTTTTAGCGGCGACAAACCTACTTTTTTGCGGCGACGGCTGTCGCCGCTAATATCCGTATTTCTTGTAGTGAGAATGCCCGATTTTGACAAAAAGATGACCAAAAGAGTGGTTATCCGACCGTGGTTTTGGGTGGTACCAATTTCCTAGTGTTAAAGGGGTGGATTAGGTGCTTTCGGTCGATTTTCATGCCCTTTGGTAGCGGTCGATGGCGACCGCTGGTAGTTTTCGATGATTTTGGGCCTGTTCGAGTGGAATTCTGACTCGTCAGAGTGTTGAGAATAGAATGGAGGGTGGTCGGAGCAAAGGAGGTGGCCAAATATTGTTTCGGTGGTGGTGCACGACGGCAGACGACAGAGCACCAGTGGGGGCAGGACTTTTAAAAGAAAGGGAGAGAGTTTAGAGAGAGTAGAGAGAGGGAGCGATGGATGTAGAAATGGAGCTTGATCTTTGTGACAACCCAAAGTTATTCCGTTACATTACCCCATTACAGTTAACGGAATATTTCACAATATAAAAGTTCCGTTAATAAGTGGTCGTCAAATAAATAAATGTTTTATTTATTTATGTTTTATGTCGTGATAGTCGTAATAAAGTAAAAGAAAACACTTAAATTACATTTCCATATTAATTCTGGAAAAATGTTAAATTCTATTACGACCACTAAATCGGGTGCGACCAAAAGCCCCGTATAACGGCAGTATCGGGTAGAATTCTACTGAGCCCCAACTCGAACCCCTATATAAGGGGGAGTGGACTTCATTCCACTCTTTTCCCACACCCATATCACCCTCTCTCTATACTCTCTCTCTAGACTCGTTTTCGACTCAAATCTGCAACCAAACGCTTCCAAATCGTAAGTCCACTTACCCTAGCTTGTTCCAAACATCTTGGCTTGTGATTATACCCCAAAAATCGGACTTAGAAGCTGTGAAAGAGGAGTTTACGGCCTAAGATCCTCCTTAGGCCATAAACACCTTAAATGTGGCCAAAATGACCCGAACTTGTCCCGTTGAGCCTAGGAACCAATTAAGGAATTTATCTAGGAGTGTTTAAACATGAAAACACAATGATTTAGGGCCTAAAAGAGAGTTTACGGCCCAAGCACATGCTTAGGCCGTAAACACCTCTTATGATTGAATAAATGCCCCAAAAACACTCCCAAACCACCCTTAGGCTTAAGACGTAATTTAGGGGCTTTCTATTTCGGGTTTAAAGCATTCAAACACAAGAAATTGAGGGAGTAAAAGGAGTTTACGGCCAAACATATGCCAAGGCCGTAAACACCTCCAAATCAAGCCAAATGATGGTTTTAATTCCCCCTAGTGGCCTCATACCTCATTATATATTACTAGGGTTAGAGTAGGGACTTAAAACTTCAATAAAATCAAGGTGTAGGAGTTCACGGCCGTGAACTCCCATAGGGGTGGTTCATGGGCCGTAAACTCCCCTATGGTCCCTTTAAAAGCCCTAAACACACTCATACCTTCCGGATTTGGACCTAGCAAAATTCCACGAACAAGATAGAGCCCTTAAAACACCCTAGAACCCCTCACCATGAGTTTACGGCCGAAAACTCATGGGGAGTTGCCCCTGGGCCGTAAACACCATAAGGTGAGTTTACTCTTGGAGAGTAAACTCCATTCCTAAGCCATTTGAGCCCTTAAATGTTACCCGGGACACCCCAAACACTTAACCAAAGTGTTTTCCGCTCCTTAGAGTGCGTATACTTGTTTAATTAGTATTAAATATACTAATTGTATGTGAACATATATTATCATATGTTAAATAGGTCTCTAAGTGTGTCCAAGTGCTTACTTGACACCGGACACTCAACCGGCACCTTCGTCGGATCCACTTACACCAGGTGAGTTCATACCCCTGAATGAACCTTTTAAATGTTTTTACATGTTTTATAGGGGGAATACAAGTTAAACATGCCAGTTATCATATCAAACACATGTGATTGATAACCCGCATGCACAAGAATTTACCACACTGTAAACTGTTTTACCGAGTAGGATACTATAAATGGTTTTCTAAAATGTTTTCACTTGCTCATAACTCTTACTTATACTGTTTTATCAAAGTTCAATTTAAACTGGTTTATGAAATTTTCCAAAGAATTTCTAAAGGTTTTCAAACTTATTTTATCAAAGAATACCAAGTTGTGACTTTCTTAAGTATAAAGGTTTTTCCAAGGTTTTCATCAAAGTTCTCTTTCATGTCGTATACTCTTGCTTGTTAGATGCCGCTGCTTCGCTTTTACTTAGTTTAAACTCCTACTTGATAATGTTTCCACTTTGTGATACGCTTATATTTGGTAACACTTATACTTCACAATTTGATTATCCCACACTGTTTGATTACACTGTATGATTTGGTTATTCCACAATATTCGTTCACACTTTATGATTCAGTTATTCCACACTATTCGTTCACACTTTATGATTCAGTTATTCCACACTATTCGTTCACACTTTATGATTCAGTTGTTCCACACTATTCATTCACACTTTATGATTCAGTTGTTCAACACTATTCGTTCATACTTTATGATTCAGTTGTTCCACACCATTCGTTCACACTTTATGATTCAGTTGTTCCACACTATTCGTTCGCACTTTATGATTCAGTTGTTCCACACTATTCGTTCACTTTTTATGATTCAGTTATTCCACACTGTACGTTTACAACCCACGACTCAGTTATACATCACAATGTGTTTCCACTTGTTACACACTCAATCGTAGTTAGATGTATGTATGTACTTGTATAGGTGCATATAAATAATGATTGAAGGACTTAGGAAGGCTTGTCCGCCCTATTTCCTTTTCTTCGTTGAGATGTGGTCTGGTGGGATCGGATGGCCGTCCGAAGGTCGTTTGATTCATTAGTTGTATGTTATGTATACGAGCATAGACACATAGGTTTACTCTAGTCAGTTCAGTTATGAGTCTCCACCTCTAGTTCAACACTTACATATGAAACCCACTACCCACTATTTGGGATGCATTTTCGGGACACGGCCTTCTCCGTCGTCTAGTTGGTAACCAGAGTCTCCTATAGAGAGAGCGGACATTGTGTGTATAGATCTATACGGGATTGACACCCCCACACCCTGACTGCTAGCTACAGTCCACGGCCCACCAAGCCAAGGGGTGACAAATGTCATAATTTATAGACGCTTGTAGGGCGTCAGGTACTCTAGTGTCGGTTAGTATGGTTACGAGTATCCCAGGTTGCCTTATAGTTCATGGCCTTAAGGTAATGGTATTATACCAACAATTTACACTGTATGCTGGGAACCCATTTTCAGAGTCACACTATTTTTAGACCTTGCTAGTTGTATCTTTCATTTGATACTGTCTGTGGTCTGTATTCTCTGTTTTAGACCTTGCTAGCTGTATCTTTCATTTGATACTGTCTACGGTCTGTATTCTTTGTTTTAGACCTTACTAGCTGTATCTTTCCATTTGGTACCGTTTGGGGTCTTTATCTTCTTTTGTTAGACTGAGCCAGGTGTGTCGTTCGTTCGATACTCTCCTGGAGTCTATGATTCCTTTTGCCTTAGTCAGCAGTCCTCACTGCTAAGGCATATGTTATTTCTTTGATTTTTCTTGCTTTCTTTAATAATCAAATTCTGTATTTTGATAATGATAGCGATTAAGGGAAAACTACTTTTTACCACCTAACTCCACCCAGTCTTGGTAGAAGACTGCTTTTATTAAATAAAATATAGGATTTTCTGGAAAGGTCACTAATGTAAAGGATACTCTAAAACTACTAACTTTATTAAAGTTATTTTATTAAAATGACACTAAAATACTTATGAACTCACCAGCATTTGTAAAAATGTTGATACTCGCTTTTCAAATAACTTGTATTCTCAGGTCAGCATTAGACAGGTACCTCCCCGGAGCTTTTGATGAAGACAACTTAGTACCAAGCTGCTTTTATATCATTACCTGTATTACTTTGATGTATTGTAATGAAAACCATGTAAAACTATTACTATTAATGCAATGATTGTTGTACTTTAATTTACTATACTACGTATGTTGTGATACTTGACATGACGTCATCCACCGCAGAACATTTCCGCCGTTCCGGTTTTGGGGTGTGACAATCTTTTACTCATATTTCTAGTTAAAATGTGATGTCATCAAAGTGATGTCACCCTGACAATGCCAACTCGAAGTGCGTGCATTCTAATCCTATTTTGTAAAAACTTTAACAACCCGAAAAAATTATACTTTGAAATCTCAGTCAGTCAACTCAACTCAATGTCAGACTCACTCCTGCTATCATTTAGCACAATTTAGAACCTGTTTGAGTGTTCTGAGCCTAGTACACTTAAGGAATAAGTGTTAGAAAGTACCTACTAAAGACACTATTGAACTAATCCATCCTTAACCTCATCAAGAAGAGTTCATGGCCCCAAGCAATTGAGTTTACGACCGTAAACTCAAGGAGGGATGTAAACTCCCCTATATAGGCTCATACTCTTCAACTTATCTCATTAGTTCATTTCCACCTCAAGAACACCCCAATTCTCTCTCAACTATAATCCCGATCTTCATCCTAGATCTTCAAAAGTTGTAAATATTCTTCCTTGATTTGGTGATACACCTCTTAATCTAGCATCCTCTCATGATTTCATCCATGAAAATCATGTTTTCATAGATCTTCAAGTTTCACCAAGAACACACACTAGTGTTCTTGGCCAAAATCAACCATTTCAAGCCTCTATATTGTAAGTACTCTTACCTACACTTCATATCTAGTAGGAGGCCTTGAATTACAACATTGAAACATGCCTTTTCCCATGAAGATCATGAGTTTACGGCCCAATATCTTCCTTGGCCGTAAACTCCATGTAATGGCAACTCTTGGACCTTAAACACATCTAGGATCTTGCTTAACCTTAGCACACTTGAACACTTGAGAACCCTTACCTTTAAGGCCCTAAATGTGACCATTTAGAGATTTTAAAGCCAGTAGTAAACTCCCTTGGGTCGTAAGCACCTCAACACTCTCCAATGAGTGGGTCTTTCTCATCTTTGTGTAGAGAAAAAATCCCTCAAGCTTCCCTAGTCTTCAAACACTCTCATATGCATCTTTGACCATGAGTTTACGGCTGTAAACTCCCTTGGCCATAAACACATGGCTGTGAACACCAAACCATGGCCATAAACACCCTTTAAGTCATCACATGTGATTCAACACTTCATTCCAAGTGTTTCCTTGTCCCGTGAGGTGTTTCCTTGCAGTTGGTTGATTCTAAACCTTATATTCATGCCAATATATGTCATTATATGTCATTTAGGACTTGTTAAGTCTCGGGACTACATTCGTGGAGCTTCTCATCCTTACACGCATATTCGTTTGATTTACCCGCATCAGGTGAGTTCATACCCCATAATGACTCTTTTAACTATTTTAAATGCTTTTAAGGGGGGATACAAGTTGAACGCAATGATAATTGTGTAAATGTTTGTTATATACATTTTTCAAAATATTGCTTATGTCCTTTTTAAGTGATAAAAACATTTCAAAAACTCTTTTAAGTTATGTTGCTTTATAGTTTAACAAAACTCCGTTTTTAAGGTACAAGCGTAGCTTAGTAGATAAATGAGTCTTTTCAATAACAAGTTCAAGTAAAACATTAGTAAGCTATAATAGGTATAGTTTAGGAAGATAATATTCATTACTTCAAGTACAATGAAGCATATAAAGAGTCGGTTCATATATGAGTCAGAACATACTATATGAGAAGTAGAACATACTATACGAGAAACAGAACACACATACTAAGTTGCTATAGCATGGAACAATTACATGATCTAATTATACCAATGAATCACAAACTCATTTTTCTAAACAAAAGGTGATAGTTAAATTGGGTACACATGATCATATAACTTTTACGTGGATGTACACGATGCAACCTTCGGTTTGCCAAGTCGCGTTTGGTTCCTAGAATCTTTTGACAGGGAGAGCGTTTAGTATGGGAACTATCCATCACATTATACCTTAATAACCAATTTAAGGCAATCGGTACATCAGTAGTACCATTCATAATACTACGATACTTACATTTTCTCATTTCTTTCATAAAGTGACAGTACCACTTGAAAGTCAAATACAAACTATTTTCGAGCTAAGATAGTTATAAACTAGGGAAAACTTACATTTTTACAAACATACATCACATTTGATGCCTTGGTAGAAGGGTACGTTTAGTAGAAGGGGACCATAATGCTAACCTTATGATTCGTTAATGTATACATCAAAGGATATATATGTCAATAGGATCCAACAGATAATAGGATGTATGCTCTCCGCTTCACTTCCTGTTCCTTTTTTGGTTGTGGGCTTGGAACGGATTCACCCAGTCTATTATCCATTCGATTATATATATAGATTCTGTATACATTCAGTCATCATAAGGGTACCAGGTATGGATCAGGTCATAGGATACAAAGTCAATGCACAGTTTTCTAGTACAAATCATACTTTTCCAAACATAACTTTTGGTATACAAAACTACCAACTTACCAGTAAATGGTTTAATCTATTTTATTAAACCAGCATAAACTTAAAAGACCTTAGGTGATTAACTCTATAATACCTTAGTTTATACATCTCTATTATATATCATTAATTCCCAATAAGTAGTTGGATGTGTGCTTTCCACCTTACTTCCTGTTCCTTGTTTGGTTGTGGGCTTAGGGTAGATTCACCCAATTAACTATCTATTTGATATTAGATCATATATAGCTAGTATAAACTAAGTAATTATTGAAGTAAACACTGTGGTCACCTTTTTTTTATAAGAAATAAGGGTTTTTTTTAAAGAATCTTTTCGTTAAATATAAAGGAATTATTACAATTAACTCCATGAGTAACAGGTAAATACACCAGGGTTATATACCACGATGATCAAACAAACAATAGGATGTGTGCTATCCGCTTTGGGGCAGATGCGCATAATCGATTGTTTGTTTACTCTGAGTCTTGTATAACTTGTACCCATTTAGTACTCATAGAAAGAATTATAGAGTCATTTTTACTTACCTTTTACTAAAGTATGAAATATAGGATTTTCTGGAGGAACAGACGAACTTTTCTAAACATAACTCACAATTTACATAACTTACAACTTAGTACATTTTTCAACTACATTATACAACAACTTTCTAGAACTTACTTACATCACTAAAATCTTATGAACTCACCAACTTAATTGCTGATAAACTCTTTCAAATAACTTGTATTCTCAGGAAACTAGTAAACATGTACTCGCGTTGTGAATTCGGAAGATGGAGTAGTATAGATCCAAGTCTTATTTTGTTATTTGATTATGTATCCTATGTTTTGTGAACACACACATTGTAAACACTTTATTTCTAAGGAAATGGTTGTTCATTACTTTGTTTACTATGATACATGTCTTGTGATACTAAACATGACGTCCTCTGCCCCCGAACTTTTCCGCCGTTCCGGTTTTGGGGTGTGACAGATTGGTATCAGAGCAGTGTTTATAGTGAACTAAGTATATCGACCGATAAAAGATATACAACTATAAATACAATGGGGATTAAGTGCTCTAGATAACGATATATTTTAAGAGTATAACAATAAGTTATAAAAATATACCTACTTACATATACATGTAAAACAAGTATCACAAGAAGAACAAAACTAAAGTATGTAAAGGTTGAACACTGTCGTCAAACCTGAACAGTTATGTAATCATAAATAGGATCAATATAGCATGATCAACTATATTCATTCAAGATGTGACCAACATGTGTTTGGGAGCGATGTGGTATTGCAACAGTCTTAAAACTTACCTAAACACCAGTCAAGAGAATTCTAGATCAAGTACATTAAATTAAGGTACTATAGGAGTATTTTAGGCACTATATAAACAACTTACATGATAACTTAAAAGACCCTTATGGATAAGACTATAATTTTGCAATGTATACTTCCAAGGTTTTATATAATTAAGATTTTATAGACTTAGAATTTGTGATCTATGCTTCCCTACCCGTTCCTTGTTTGGTTGTGGTTTTGGAGTAGGATCACTTATTCGAACGCCTATTTAATCTTAAATTGTATACAACTTGTATGTATTGTACGATTAAAGCATGACTCTATAAGGATCACCCCATAAGGTTACCTTAAATCTCATAGATTCTTTAGTCACATTCATCCTCGCACGACAAACCTAGATAGATGTAACCACTTCCTCATAGTAGACAACCGAAGAGTCAAGGAGGAACAAGAGCAAGTTCATGAGAAGTTTCAGAGAAGGATCAACCGAAGTAACCATAACGACTTATGTGTCACACTAAAAGAATAATAATCTTATTTAACTTAATGAGTTAGTGGAAACACTGCTCACATTATGTGTTAGAATTAATTTCTTACATGCAGCTGGTAACAATTATTCAGGTAACCGATATTCATTCGAGGATAGCCATTTCTATTCATAAAGTTTATTCGGTATAAACTCTTTTATAAATCGTTTCCAGAACCTTGTGGAAGTCAGGACCCGATACATTCAGAACTAGGATAACCTTGTCTTTCAACTTTTGGATTATCTCCACTGCTATAGACTTATCCCATCTCATCTTTGTATTCTTTTAGCAAAGATGCCTCCTCGTAGATCAATCAGACGCACTACTCTGATAACTCCAACACCTTCTCCACAAATCGATGCGGAAACTCTAAATGTTGCAGTAACTGTGGCTGTGGGAACAACCATAGCTCAATATCATCCTACCAGTTCCAGCGGAGGTGGAATAGCTGTCCATTCTACTCAAGGCGATGTCCCTGTGCGCTCGAAAGAGTGCTCCTACAAGGACTTCACCAACTGCATACCCCTTTCCTTTAATGGAAATGGTGGAGTCATCTCTTTGATGCAATGGTTCGAGAAAACATATTCAGTCTTTGGAATCTGTACATGCCAAGAAGGGAGCAAAGTGAAGTTTGCTACCTGCACCTTCTCCAACAGAGCCTTGCCATGGTGGAATAGCCATGTTAAGTCACTGACCCTATCACTGGCTAACTCAATAGGTTGGGAAAACCTAAAAGAGTTAATGATGGAAGAGTACTGCACGAGGCACGCAGTTCAGAATCTGGAACAAGAACTATGGGAGCTCACCATGGTTGGCCCAGACATAGTAGCGACCTGGTAGCACTATTCCCCGGGATGGTTACCCCGTAGAGCAAGAAGATAGAAAGGTACATTTGGGGTCTAACTGCCCCGACCCAAGGAAATGTACTATCTTCTAACCCAGCCACATTTGATAGCGCCAAACGCCTGGCCTAGCGACTCATTGACCATAGAGTCCACCATGGTGTAGAAGTCCTCGTTCCCGAGCCATCAAACGGAAAGGACTATAATCAGAAGTCGGGGAACAAGAGGAAGAAGAAGTGAAAAACACAGGAACCCCTGCCAGAGCAACCAACGAGTACTATGTACGCCACTACAATGCCTGCTGCAGCAGCACCTGCCAGTCGATATGCTGGAACTCTTCCGAAGTGTGGAAAGTGCAACTATCACCACACCGGAGTATGCTGGGAAATGCAGTGTCTGAATTGCCACAGAAAGGGACATACGGTCCGTTTCTATAGGGCACCGGCTCAACCGATCTCCTAAGTCCCCGGAGCTGAAGAAAACCAAGCCTTTTATGGCTGTGGTGAGACTGGACATTACCAGAAGTACTGCCTAATACTGAAGAACTCAGACGCGCATAGACGCATTCTAATGATCACCGCAGGAGAATCAACCCCAGAGTCATCAATGAGAAGTTGTACGTTTTCAAAATGGTAGTTACTTTAAAATAAAATTAATCTATATTTATATTTAAGATTAAAACTTGGGGAAAACACTTAAAAGTAATTATAATAACTCACATATTGAAATAGATCATGGTATTCAAGAGAACTAAAAGATCCGTTTAGAGAAGCTATGATGGCTTAGCATACACATCAGAGTTGTGCATGACTAAGATGTTGCAGACTTAGAGTGAATGATTCCGCCTTAATTGATGTTCTTTATTTGGTTGTGGATTTGAGGCAGAGTTACTCAGTCGACTGTCTTATTCATCTTAGATATTCATAACTTGTATATGACAGACTGTAACATCCGGATTTTTAGGGTTATTATTGTGTAGTTTAATCTTTTGATTAAAGGAGAGACTCGACAAGTTGAGGATCCAACTCGACGATTCGATTCGGGTTTCTCATGCAGATTTAATGAGTGGACTCGACGAGTCAGATGAGGGATTCGCCGAGTAGGTGTTGGGCAGAGAAACCCTAATTTCTCGCATTTGGGACCTATTTAAAGGTCCTTATGGCCTTCATTTGCAGCCACTACACCCTGAGAAACCATAGCGAGCAGAGAGGAAGCTTGTCGTGCAAGAGGTGGGCTAATTCATCATCCTTTGGAGTGTCTTAGCAAAGGGAAGGAAGGATTCTGAGTTGGGTTGTCATGTGGGACTCAAATCTTCCATCATTTCGTTCAGAGCTACTGTGAGAGGTAAGGATTCATGTCCATCTTCATTTGGTTTCATGAATCTAGGGTTTCTTCATGCTTTATTTAGCTTGAATCTAGAGTATGAGAGGTCCCATGGTGAAATGATTCCTAGATCTGGACCTTAAGAGGTCCAGAGAGTCCCTTCCATTATGCTTTATGCCTTTTCCTTTGAGTTATGAGCTAGGATTGTCATTATATGAAGGATTACACCAAAATAAGTATAGAGAGCCTTGCATGTATACCAAGATTCGACCTTTTCGTGGTTATTAGTCATAGGGAAGTCATATCTATGGATTAGAGGAGCGGATCTGACCTCGGAAGGCCAGATGAGTGTTGTCATGGGCGCAACTTGTCGAGTTCATGAGAGGACCCGACGAGTCGAGTTGGGTTTGCCCCGCGATTCATACCAGGTGTAACCCGTCGAGCAAGGGTTTGGCTCGACGTGTCAAGCGAGGCTAGAAGGAGGATTCCGCATGTGGACTCGCCGAGTCGCCCATGAGCACTCGACGAGTCGGGACAAAGTTTGACCGTTGACTTTCGTTGACTTTAGGGTTTTGGTCAAGACTGACTTAAGAGAGTTCGGGGAAGGGTAGAATGGTCTTCTACCCAATCTTTAGAGAGCTGAGACAGTGAGAGAGTGTTGATTGGGGATGTTATTTGAATAATAGAAGGAGGCCAGGTTGGATGTTGAGCACGAGAGTTCATCCGACTTCGTTTGAGGTGAGTCTTCTCACTATACTTTACCTTGAGTGGTAATTAGAGTAATGTGACAGATTTATTTTATGCTATTTATGTGATGTCTTGCACTGCATTATTTCTATGTGATTTATGTCGTGTGTATATCAGAGTTAGAATCGGAAGGTTCACAGAGCTAGGACCAGAGGGTCCACAGAGTTAGGGCCCAAGGGCCCACAGAGTTATAGCCTCGAGTGGCTAGTATGTGTTATGTGTGGTATTTTGGGGAACTCACTAAGCTTCATACTTACAGTGTTTTGTGTTATACGTTTCAGGTTTTTCTCAGGATCACGGGTCGGCACCGGCTCGATTGTACACACCAGAAGAAGTGTTGTTTTTGAGGATCCTGGTCTATTAAATAATTGAACAAAAGAGTCATGTATTGTAATTTAACAAAAAAGGAGATATTTATGAAAAGTGTTAAAGAGATATATAAATGATTTTAAACGAAAAAAATTTGTTTTAAAATTTTCGGTGTTACAAGTTGGTATCAGAGCCTTGGTTTGAGGTATTCGGATGCACCTTCGGGTAATCTGGACTCAAACTGAGGAAGTAACAAGAGTTTTAAAAGAAATGATTTTCTAAGAGTGAATAAGAGTTCAAAGAGAAAGCAAGAAATTGCAGTGTGTACAATCGGCCAGAGCCCGAACGGTGATTTCCCAAAATACCCTTACTTTTGTATTATGAGATATTTATGATACATTTTATGAGATATTATGCATGCTCTTCATATCTTAGGACTAGAGTGGCCTGATTTATGATGCCTTAGCCTAGGAGTTGTTGTTATATGTGATGTGCTTTTGAGAATGTGATGAGTGAGAGTATTCAGTTGGAATCCTTTTACAGGATTTGAGTAGAGGGGTAATCTAGGAGAGATGCCTAGATGAGTGTTGTGGTGCTTATCGAAAGAATAGTTAGAACCCGCGAGGGGTAGAGTTGCAGAGTTTGGTGGTACTTTTGAGAATGACCAGAGCAAGCGGAGTTATCACCCAGAGCGAGTTCTATGTATTCTTCGATGCCCAAATGCAGCTTGCTTCGTGCTTTGTAGAACTCTCGGTGATGGGAGTCAGCTACCAAGTGAATATGACGATATTCAGGAGGTAGATGGATGGAATCATTAGGAGCTCTTCAATAGCTGATGGCAGAGAAGTGGGAGGACCAAGGAAGAGCCAAGGGAGTAACCCTAACCAGATGAGTACGCTGGCGGAGTAGAGCATTTCGCTGAGGAGCGAGCATGCGTGGCGAAATTAGTGAACGATAAGGTTGAGCATCTACTTAGGAGCTCTGGGATGGTCCGTGTAGAAAGTATGGGTAGATGTGGCAGGTAGTATGGGCCCGTACTACCGAAAGCAGAGGACCCATACTCGATACAGGGAGTATTTTGAAGGTTCTAAGGAGCAGACTGAGGGGTGATGTTATGGTTCGAGTACCATACATCGGAGCAGATTGAGGAGTGGTGTTATGGTTCGAGTACCATACATCAGAGCAGATTAAGGAGTGGTGTTATGGTTCGAGTACCATACATCGGAGCAGATTGAGGAGTGATGTTATGGTTTTTATACCATGCATCGGAGCAGATTGAGAAGTGATGTTATGGTTCGTGTACCATGCATCGGAGTAGATTGAGGAGTGATGTTATGATTCGAGCACCATGCATCAGAGCAGATTGAGGAGTGATGTTATGGTTCGAGTACCATACATCAGAGCAGATTGAGGAGTGATGTTATGGTTCATGTACCATGCATCGGAGCAGATTGAGGAGTGATGTTATGGTTCGAGAACCATGCATCGGAGCAGATTGAGGAGTGATGTTATGGTTCGAGTACCATATATTGTAGCAGATTGAAAAGAGATGCCAGGGGCTGAGTACCATGGTTCTTAGCAAATGATGCTTGTGATTATCTAGTTTTCAGATCAGGATTGATTGGTGGAGTTTGGGCGCGATGGGGTTTTAGGCCTGAGGGCCATGATTTAGTCTGAAGAGGCATCCCTTGAGAGGGAGGTCGAGATCATTTCAAAGTATCTTGGTAAGATGTCACATGTGGTTGCAAGACTCAGGGATTAGTAGAGCAAGCATTTATGGGGGATTACGGTCTGAGTGAGCAATCATCCAATGGAGGAGATGTCACATTCTGTGACTTGATGGGTGCTATTTATATTTCCTGTGGGAAGTAGGAGGGGCGTGAGATTTCAGTTTGGGTTTAGGAGTAAACACTACGGGTTGACATTGATGTCGATGTTTTTTCCACCAGAGTATCAGGCAACATGTCTGTTGCAGGGAAATGATCTACCATGAGTAGGTAGTCAGTGGGGACTGAGATGGTCAAGGACCACATTACATCCTAATTGAGTATAGTAGGGCGTGTGGTAGCGGTATCAGCAGGTAATCCAGTCGGGTATACCAGAGCGGTGGCTCTTCTGTCTATGATGGGTATTGAGTATGGTAGTGGAGTCCATGTTCTTGTGATGATTCACGTGTGGGGGCGGGGGTTGAGAAGCTGAGGATGAGGAGTATGATGAATTATTGTTTCAGTCTAAAAGTCAGTAATAGTACTGGACAGTTGAGATGCTCGGTATTGGGATGGTATGAGACTTCAAATGGCTAGAGCCAGTCGTGAGGAGAAGTTCTTGGGGATTTCATCAGAGATTTAAGGTATTTGAGGTTTCTTGATCCCTGCATGGGGAGGTCATTGGGCGTTGTGTGACATCTTCCAAGCGTAGGTGCGGTGTTTCTGGTGGAATCCGTATGTGGGATAGATTGTTGATGTGTCAATTAGTGATGGTTCGAACCCTAAGTGGGGGAGAACTGGGTATTTTATTGAGGGAACCAGAGATTTGTGCCAGAGTGGCTAGGGGTTGGATACAGAGACCTGCGGCTCGAATTCATGAGGCTAGTGACATTGGTGATCAAGGAGAGGTGTAGAGCGAGATAATGCATGTGGTACGTGTCTGAGGAAGGATGAGTGTCTCCACGGAAGGTGGCCAATGGTCAGGAATCTGGTGGTGGTCAGGGCCGTTTCAAGTGGAAGACTCGTAATGATGGTATGGGCAGTTGAGAACTTCCGGGTCGAAGTATGAGTTGTATATGCCCCTTTTTGGGGTGGATAGAAGATTATCGAGCAACCAACTCCCGGGTCGGTATGCGTATTCTTTCTTGGATTTTGAGCAGTAGGGGAAAGGGTTTCGAAGGATCATCAGCGTGTTCTGAAGCGTTAGCACCTTCTTTGTTTTACAATTGAGTGTTTGGATACACCGAAGTTGCGAATTGGGTAAAATGAAGAATTATTTATGGGGTTCAGAGGAAATGTATTGTTGGATCTGTATGGTGCTGGGAGTAGGATATCAGTGGTTGAGACAGGGCATCGTGATATTCTGTAATGGTGTTCCGTGGTACCCGTGTATAATGTCCCGATTTCGGAGTTATTGGAATCTTGAGTTTGAGACGACTAGTGGTGTATCATGTATCTCCGGTTCCAGTGGGAGCCCTTCGAGTATTGACATCAAGAAGGACTATTTAAGAAAGTGGATCTCCGCAGAGGTAGGTATTTTGTTATGACGATTGCCGCCAGATTCTGTGATACATATTTGGGTCGAGTATGTGCAGCTATCTATGATAGTCTGGGGAGCATGAGTTAGTGGGCGCAGTGTGGTGTTGTGATGCTACAGGGAGTCGTAGTGCTCACAAGTCAGAGAGAGGGAGTTGTGATACTACGGGAAGCCGTAGTATTCGCTAGTCAGAAGGTGTTGTGATACTGCAGGGAGCCGTAGTACTCACTAGTCATAGGGTGTAGTGATACTATGGGGAGTCGTAGTACTCGCTGGTCAGATGTTGTTGTGATACTACGAGGAGCCGTAGTACTCACTAGGCATCGAGAGGTTATCGTGATGTTGCGAGGAGCCATAGAACTCACTTGACGACAAGAGACTGTGATGATGGAGTATTCTCCTATCAGTGTATGATGCTGAAGAGTTTTAGGCTTGAGTAGCCCTAATAATGAGTTTTTCGAGCCTGGTGGTTGAACCAGGGGCGAGACTGGGGTCTCGGTCTCTGTCAGGGCTAAGTCGATTTTTGGTTGGATTGTAGTTTTCATTTGAGAATTTTGTGACTTGTGTGTCACATGGGCCGAGATAATTGATGCGAAGAGAAAGTCAGCGGGAGCTCTTTTGCAGAGAGCCTGGCAGAGTTGTACGTGAGGAAGGTGGTATCGCAGCGTGGAGTACTGATCTTAATTGTCTCAGATTGAGATGTACGTTCCACTTTCTGATTCTAGAAGAAATTCCAGGAGGAGTTGGGCACAAGGTTGCATTTAATACCACCTACCACCCACAGACTGACGGGCAGAGCAAGCTAACGGTTCAGACACACAAGGACATGCTTCGGGCATGTGTATTGGATTTCGGAAGAAGTTGGGACACGTACTTACCCTTGGCTGAGTTTCCGATAACAACAACCATCATTCGAGCATTGGTATGCCACCCTTTGAGCTGTTGTATAGGAGGAGGTGTCGGACTCCCATTTGCTAGGAGAGGTAGGACAATGTGTGATAGGTAGTACAGAGATGATGCTTCAGAAGACCTAGCAGATTCAGTAGGTCAGACAGAGGTTGCTGAAGGCTTAGTGCCGTCAGAAGAGTTATGCGGATAGACGATGGTCAGACCTCGTGCGGTGTTAAAAGAGATATGGAATTTGGAGTTGAGGCTTATGAATGGGATGTTTGAGGACACTTCTGATCAAGCATAGTTATGCTTTTTTTGTCTAAGGATAGAGTGTTAGGGATTCTTTGTTTGAAGGGTTTCTGATAGCAGTCTAGTAGATGTGCCCTGGTAGAGTGTGAACCCTTTCATTCGTGGGACGTGATTCATATGATTTAGCATGATCGGCTTGGAGGAGAGATAGCCGGTTTTTGGTCATGGTTTTATGATGATTAGAGAGCTAGTGAGGGAACTGGGATGATATTCGAGGATCAAAAATCATGGTGATCGCTCAAGTAGGCGGTCTGCAGCGGATCAGGCCACTAGAGTTTCCGATTATTGGGAAGGGGGATTTTTAGCGGCGAAAGAGTTGGTTTAAACTCTGGTTTTGGAGGTTCTATATGGTTTCAGGTGTCCATAGAGAAAGATATTAGTGTGGTTTGAAGGTCATTTCGGTAGTGCCTTTCGGGTTAATGATTAAATTTATGTGTGGTTAAGGAATGATTTCGAGGGCAAAATCTAATTCAAGTGGGGGAGAATTGTAACATCCGGATTTTTAGGGTTATTATTGTGTAGTTTAATCTTTTGTTAAAGGAGACTCTCGACGAGCTGAGGATCCAACTCGCAGAGTCAAGTCGGGTTTCTCACACATATTTAATGAGGGCACTCGACGAGTCAGAGGAGGGACTCGTCGAGTAGGTGTTAGGCAGAGAAACCCTAATTTCTCAGGTTTGGGACATATTTATTGGT
Source organism: Lactuca saligna (assembly GCF_052625555.1). Lineage (NCBI taxonomy): Eukaryota > Viridiplantae > Streptophyta > Magnoliopsida > Asterales > Asteraceae > Lactuca > Lactuca saligna. The sequence continues at coordinate 104,857,031 of NC_136425.1, forward strand.
CCTTATGGCCTTCATTTGCGGCCACTACACCCTGAGAAACCATTGAGAGAATAGAGGAAGCTTGTGGTGCAATAGGAGGGCTTATTCATCATCCTTTGGAGTGTATTAGCAAAGGGAAGGAAGGATTCAGAGTTGAGCTATCTTGTGGGACTCAAATCTTCCATCATTTCGTTCAGAGCTGCTGTGAGAGCTAAGGATTCATGTCCATCTTCGTTTGATTTCATGAATCTAGGGTTTCTTCATGCTTTATTTAGCTTGAATCTAGAGTATGAGAGGTCCCATGGTGAAATGACTCCTAGATCTGGACCTTAAGAGGTCCAGAGAGTCCTTTCCATTCTACTTTATGCCCTTTCCTTTGAGTTATGAGCTAGGATTGTCATAATATGAAGGATTTCACCAAAATAAGCATAGAGAGCCTTGCATGTGTACCAAGATTTGACCTTTTCATGGTTATTGGTCATAGGGAAGTCAGATCTATGGATTAGAGAAGCGGATCTGACCTCAGAAGGCCAGATGAGTGTTGTCATGGGAGCAACTCGCCGAGTTCATGAGAGGACCCGACGATTCGAGTTGGGTTTGCCCCGCGATTCATACCAAGTGTAACCCGTTGAGCAAGGGTTTGGCTCGACGTGTCAAGCGAGGCTAGAAGGAGGATTCCGCATGTGGACTCGCCGAGTCGCCCATGAGCACTCGACGAGTCGGGACAAAGTTTGACCGTTGACTTTCGTTGACTTTAGGGTTTTGGTCAAGACTGACTTAAGAGAGTTCGGGGAAGGGTAGAATGGTCTTCTACCCAATCTTTAGAGAGCTGAGACAGTGAGAGAGTGTTGATTGGGGATGTTATTTGAATAATAGAAGGAGGCCAGGTCGGGATGTTGAGCACGAGAGTTCATCCGACTTCGTTTGAGGTGAGTCTTCTCACTATACTTTACCTTGAGTGGTAATTAGAGTAATGTGACAGAGTTATTGTATGCTATTTATGTGATGTATTTCACTACATTATTTCTATGTGATTTATGCCGTGTGTATATCAGAGTATATCAGAGTTAGAACCGGAAGGTTCACAAAGCTAGGACCAGAGGGTCCACAGAGTTAGGGCCCAAGGGCCCACAGAGTTATAGCCTCGAGTGGCTAGTATGTGTTATGTGTGGTATTTTGGGGAACTCACTAAGCTTTGTGCTTACAGTGTTTTGTGTTATATGTTTCAGGTTTTTCTCAGGATCACGAGACGGCACCGGCTCGATTGTACACACTAGAAGATGCGTTGGTTTTGAGGATCCTGGTCTATTAATTGATTGAAGAAAAGAGTCATGTATTGTAATTTAACAGAAAAAAGGAGATTGTTATGAAAAGTGTTAAAGAGATAAACGATTTTAAACGAAAAAAAAATTTGTTTTAAAAATTTCGGTATTACACAGACGATCGTAGTGGTACCGAGGAGGATCATGATATAAAGTATCATCACCAGTTATCAAAGCAATTTCATTGTATGTACTCGCACATAGAGGTACAATACATAAGGGTGTTAACATGAAAACGAAAACATAAAGCACTAGAACATTTACAAAGAGTACATTATCGAACACACTAAGAGTACGTTGTCGAACACACTAGGGATACATCATTGTATAGCAGACGTTTCTTTCAGATTGGCCATAACTTTGTTCAGTAAAGAGTCTGTTCTATCACTCGTCATGAATTGGCGTGGTCCTCACCATACTAAGTCCATATGTTTCTATCACCTCGATGTCAAGTTCTCGAAACTTTCGTCATTCGAATTGACAGTCCTACCTAAACCTCAGTTTTATCTTTCATATTCTAAACCCCAAAGTACTCATGCGAAGAGTACTTTGTCCTCTGAATCCTTATCGTTAGATGTCCGCAGACTGTCATGAAATACCACTCGTCCAGCAAACCAAGTTCGACCACAATGGCTATGGACGAATACAGCCCACCTATCAGTATTCAGTGTATGCGTAGGGTGGTATATGATTATGATTACGCAGATTTAGTATGTGTGTTTCTGCCTTATCTCTTGTTCCTTGTTTGGTTGTGGACCTGCGGCAGACTCGCCCATCCAACCATCTTACAAATCTTAATTATATACGATCTATATACACAAGGTAATGATAGATGGACCAAGTACAAATCCTATCATGAACAATAGGGCAAATTGCCAGGTCTACAAATGGGTATTCTACAAATCAGAGAAGCGAAACTCCAATAATAATGCTAAGAAAGCTAATTTTGGGATGAAATTCTATCTAACGGGGGAATGATGTGACAACTCGAAAAAATTTTACTTTGAAATCTCAGTCAGTAAACTCAACTCAATGTCAGACTCACTCCTGCTATCATTTAACACAATTTAGAACCTATTTGAGTGTTCTGAGCCTAGTACACTTAAGGAATAAGTGTTAGAAATTACCTGCTAGAGACATTGTTAAACTAATCTAGCCTTAACCTTATCAAGAAGAGTTCACGGCCTCAAGCAACTGAGTTTACGACCATAAACTCAAGGAGGGACGTAAACTCCCCTATATAGGCTCATATTCTTCAACTTACCTCATTAGTTCATTTCCACCTCAAGAACACCCCAATTCTCTCTCAACTATCATCCCGATCTTCATCCTAGATGTTCAAAAGTGGTAAAGATTCTTCCTTGATTTGGTGATACACCTGTTAATCTAGCATCCTCTCATGATTTCGTCCATGAAAATCATGTTTTCATACATCTTTAAGTTTCACCAAGAACACCAAGAACACACACTAGTGTTCTTGGCCAAAATCAACCATTTCAAGCCTCTATACCGTACATACTCTTCCTTACACTTCATATCTAGTAGGAGGCCTTGAATTACAACATTGAAACATGCCTTTTCCCATGAAGATCATGAGTTTACGGCCCAATATCTTCCTTGGCCGTAAAATCCATGTTATGGCAAGTTTTGGACCTTAAACACATCTAGGATCTTGCTTAACCTTAGCACACTTGAACCCTTGAGAACCCATATCTTTAAGGCCCTAAATGTGACCATTTAGAGAGTTCACAGCTAGGAGTAAACTCCCTTGGGCCGTAAACACCTCACCACTCTCCAATGAGTGGGTCTTTCTTATCTTTGTGTAGAGTAAAAGTCCCTCAAGCTTCCCTAGTCTTCAAACACTCTCATATGCATCTTTGACCATGAGTTTATGGCCGTAAACTCCCTTGGCCGTAAACACATTGCCATGAACACCAATCCATGGCCATAAACACCCTTTAAGTCAATCACATGTGATTTAACACTTCATTCCAATTGTTTCCTAGTCCCGTGAGGTGTTTCCTTGCAGTTGGTTGCTTCTAAACCCTATATCCATGCCAATATATGTCATTTAGGACTTGTTAAGTCTCGGGACTACATTCGTGGAGCTTCTCATCCTTACACGCGTATTCGTTTGATTCACCCACATCAGGTGAGTTCATACCTCGTAATGAATCTTTTAACTATTTTAAATGCTTTTAAAGGGGCGATACAAGTTGAACACAATGATAATTGTGTAAATGTTTGTTATATACATTTTTCAAAATATTGCTTATGTCCTTTATAAGTGATCAAAACATTTCAAAAACTCTTTTAAGTTATGTTGCTTTATAGTTTAACAAAACTCCGTTTTTAAGGTACAAGCTTAACTTAGTAGATAAATGAGTCTTTTCAATAACAAGTTCAAGTAAAACATTAGTAAGCTATAATAGCTATAGTTTAGGAAGATACTATTCATTACTTCTAGTACAATGAAGCATATAAAGAGTCAGTTCATATATGAGTCAGAACATACTATATGAGAAGCAGAACATACTATACGAGAAACAGAACAAACATACTAAGTTGCTATAGCATGGAACAATTACATGATCTAATTATACCAATGAATCACAAACTCATTGTTCTAAACAAAAGGTGATAGTTAAATTGGGTACACATGATCATATAACTTTTACGTGGATGTACACGATGCAACCTTCGGTTTGCCAAGTCGCGTTTGGTTCCCAGAATCTTTTGACAGGGAGAGCGTTTAGTATGGGAACTATCCATCACATTATACCTTAATAACCAATTTAAGGCAATCGGTACATCAGTACTACCATTCATAATACTGCGGTACTTACATTTTCTCATTTCTTTCATAAAGTAACAGTACCACTTGAAAGTAAAATACAAACTATTTTCGAGTTAAGATAGTTATAAACTAGGGAAAACTTACATTTTTACAAACATACATCACATTTGATGCCTTGGTAGAAGGGTACGTTTAGTAGAAGGGTACCATAATGCTAACCTTATGATTCCTTAATTTATACATCAAAGGATATATATGTCAATAGGATCCGACAGATAATAGGATGTGTGCTCTCCGCTTCACTTCCTGTTCCTTTTTTGGTTGTGGGCTTGGAACGGATTCACCCAGTCTATTATCTATTCGATTTTATATACATACATATATATATATATATATATATATATATATATATATATATATATATATATATACACATTTTGGTTGTGGGCTTGGAACGGATTCATCCAATCTATTATCTATTCGATTTTAGATATATATATATATATATATATATATATATATATATATATATATATATATATATATATATATATGTTGAGTATACATTTAGTCATCATAAGGGTACTGGGTATGGGTCAGGTCATAGGACACAAAGTCAATGCACAGTTTTCTAGTACAAATCATACTTTTCCAAATAGAACTGTTGGTGCACAAAACTCAAATCTTAACAGTAAAGGGTTTAATCCATTTTATTAAACCATCATAAACTTAAAAGACCTTAGGTGATTAACTCTATAATACCTTAGTTTATACATCACTGTTATATATCATTAATACCCAATAAGTAGTTGGATGTGTGCTTTCTGCCTTACTTCTTGTTCCTTGTTTGGTTGTGAGCTTAGGGCAGATCCAGCCACTTAACTATCTATTTGATATTTGATCATATATAGCTAGTATAAACTAAGTAATTATAGAAGTAACACTGTGGTCAATTTTTTTTTTTTTTGGTAAGAAATAAGGGTTTTCTTAAAGAATCTTTTCGTTAAATATAAAGGAACTATTACAATTAACTCCATGAGTAATAGGTGAATACACCAGGGTTATATACCACGATGATCAAACAAACAATGGGATGTGTGATATCCGCTTTAGGGCAGATGCGCATAACCGATTGTTTGTTTACTTTGAGTCTTGTATAACTTGCACCCATTTATTACTCATAGAAAGGGTTATAGAGTCATTTTTACTTACCTTTTACTAAAGTAGGAAATATAGGATTTTCTGGAGGAACAGGTGAACTTTTCTAAACATAACTCACAATTTACATAACTTACAACTTGCTACATTTTTCAACTACATTATACAACAACTTTCTACAGCTTACTTACATCACGAAAATCTTATAAACTCACCAGCTTAATTGTTGATAAACTCTTTCAAATAACTTGTATTCTTAGGAATCTAGTAGACTAGTACTCGTGCTAGGAATTCAGAAGATGGAGCAGTATAGCTCCAAGTATTATTTTGTTATTTGATTATGTATCCTATGTTTTGTGAACACGCACATTGTAAACACTTTCTTTGTAATGAAATGGTTGTTCATGACTTTGCCTACTATGATACATGTCTTGTGATACTAAACATGATGTCCTCCGCCCCCGAACGTTTCCGCTTCCGGTTTTGGGGTGTGACAAAAACCTTTTCGAGCATTCCTACCGATTGTCCCGGACGTGCTGATTCTGAATATCCAATTAAAATTCACAAAAGAAAGATGATATTTTGTTTAAGATGCGTTCGAAGTTACAATTTAGTTATATTTTATATTTCATGATTAACGTTTTTCCTGAAAGTGACAATGCTCTGAATGAAAAATATTTTGATAATGAAATCAAACATTATGGAATAGTTTGAGTTCAGAAATGCGATAAAAAAAACTCTTAATGAATTGAGTAGCTATCGCTACGAATCAATTCAGATTTCTTTTCAGGAAAAATCACTTATATAATTGATTTGTTTTCTTAAAAAGAGCGTAGCTTTCTCATATAATCTTCGTTTTCAATGGTCTTTATATGCATGAATTCATGTTAACAAGTATGATCCAATTAGATTGTCAATTTCTCCTAAGTATTCTTAACACACAGATTTTTATTTTTCATGCATTAATAACACCAATTTTCGTGAATAGTTTTTCGTTAGTTAACAATCATCAACTTCTTGATACAATTAGAGTTTTCCTTCTGCAATTCTGATTATAATGACCCCAACTACATTTTAAAATAAGGAATACTATACAACATGTCCTATTCTAATGGGGGTGTACGGGGGTTTAACCGGCAAACATTGACCTATTTTTACTAGTGGTTACATTCTCCCCCCGTTAAATGAACTTCATTCCAAAATTCAGCTTGTAGTCTGGCTATCTTTGAGAAGTTGGGGGTGTTGTCGTTTCGCTCAATCCTTACGTGATCCTTCTATAGTTTCCTTGTGTATGTAATTCGTATACAACTCAATATTAAAGGGTCAATTAAATAAACGATTCTACCCTAAACCCACAACCATACAAGGGATATGGAATAAAGCTAAGTCAAATATTCTAATGTCATCAAATCCTAATTATATACAGTTCTAACGCATGCACTTAACAAGCAGGGAGCACTAGCGTGGTTTCTTAATTTACTACATCGAGAGGGATAACAGGAGCGTCATCAGATAAACACTTCTTGAGGTTTGACACATGAAACGTGTCATACATATCATTTAGTTCTTGAGGCAGTTTGAGTTGATAGACAACATGGCAAATTCTCACAAGAATTTGAAAGATCCTTTGTGTCACGAGTTTAATTTCCCTTGTTTTTTTAACCTGTATTGCTTCCTTAAAAAGGGGAGACGTTTAATATTACATAGTCTTTGAATCTAAAGGCTTATAATTTACTTTAGGATCATTTTTACGATGTTTGTGTTCAGACTTTAATCGTTCCTTGGTTTGCACAATCTTTTTAGTAATCTCGTGAAAGATCTCTAGACCAATGAGTAGTGTATCACATGTATAATGCAACGCCCGTAGATCCGAGCTAGTCAATTTAGAGATAATAGGGGTCAAAAATGACTTTTTGACAAAAGATTATTTAGAATAAATAATCTTAACCAAGCTTTATAATATGTCTCATGGGTTCCGTACATATAAAGAGCGTCGAAATCCGAGTTATAACGAAGAAGTTATGACCCATCGAAATTTAGCGACGGAACCAACACGGCGCCGTGAAGACGTAAATAGTGAATCTATGATAGAGCTTCTTTTAGCCTTAGTAATCTAAATGAAATTCGTAGAATATGTTAACCTGAGAGCGTCCATAAAAAGAACGCTCAAATCTGACTTCTTATGAGAAAGTTATGATTTTCCAAGTTTCGGCTTAGCGGTGTACAGTCCGAAGTTCGAGTATTAGATCGAGCGGTTTTTAGCCGACACAACCTAAATGAGAATCGAAGATCTCGTTATTAGTAGCATAAGGATAAAAAGATAGACGAAAATGAACATCGGATGAAGAAGTTATGAGATTTTAACGAACCAATCATGTCCCGACCTGTTAAAAATATAACTTTAAAAATGAAGTCAAAATTAGCCGACGAAGTCTAAACAAAAGTTGTAAAGTACGTCTTCACCTACGTGTGGATATAAATAACGTCAAAAACGGAGTTCGTATGAACGAGTTACAAATTATAATAGCATATTTACGTATTTAAATAAAGTATAAATCATATATATATATATATATATATATATATATATATATATATATATATATATATATATATATATATCATTAGAAAGGTATCGACGATGCGGTCATTATAAGACTAATGTTGAGTTCTTTCGACATTAGTTTAGAACAAATATCGTTAAATCTATTTAAAATAGTGTTATAAAGGGGTGTTTAGTTGTTTGTATAATTAAAAGGTCATTAAGTAATTATGGAGGGTAGTTTTTGAAAATTTAATTAGTATAAATAAGAGCCTTGGGCTCTCATATTTCTTGCACCATTCTCTTGATTCAAGAGTCTTTCTCTCCTTATTCCCCGAGCATTTCGGTCCCTCGTGATTCGACTTGTCTTTCTGTAGTTTTAGTATAGTAAGGTGAGCGTTGAAGCATTGCATGAATCTTTCTTAGAAAGATTCAGCGACGAAGTTCTGCCCCTGCAGAGCCCGACTCCTAGCTAAAATTCCCTTGTAAGTAAGTTATGGTTACCCTATTTTAAATATAGTTCATATTTAAAATTAGTGTTGTTATTATAAATTTATAATAAATATTTGAGCTATTATTATGACTTATATAAGTGTCGTTATAATATCTTTTTAACTACTCGCGGTACGGGGAATCTGGTTTAAAGGGCCGCATAGGGTTGTTGGATTTCTGAAGTGCTATACGCCAAAATGGTCCTGCCCTCCGGTGTTTTATGTCTGGTCCCTATCTGTACATAGTGGTTGGAAAGTATTGTTTAAACGCTTATATAATAATAATAATAATAATAATAATAATAATAATAATAATAATAATAATAATAATAATAATAATTAGTCACGGTAAATATTAGACTAAAATCTAGTGGTAATAATACTAGGTTTCGTCGAAGGAAATTATTTTAAAGTAAACGAAGCGTTGTCCGAGTACCGAGTCAGCACCTTCTCAGGTGAGTGCATAGTTACTTTCATATTACACATAGATATGAATTATTTTATATAAATTACGTGTTGTGAGTGCATAGTTACTTTCATCTTACACATTGATATGAAGTATTTTATATAAACTACGTGCTATATGTGAATATTATCTGAATACTTGTTGTCTATGTTGGATGAACGTTTTTTATACATGTTTTAAATGATTTGAACTGTATACGTATTTTAAATATACAAGTATGTTAGGTATGAGATGGGTACATGAATGATGAGAGATAAAAGATGACGTGAGTAAACATTGGCAGCTATAGACTTAGTGCCTAACAAATAACATCGACAACTATGGACTTAATGCCTATTGGATAAACACCGGTAGCTATGGACTTAGTGCGTGTTAAGAATTGGTAGCTATGGACTTAGTACCTATTAGATAAACACTGGTAGCTATGGATTTAGTACCCAGCAGCTATGGAATTAGTGCTTTACGAACAAGCATTGACAACTATGGATTTAGTGCCAGTCCTATAACTCTGGAAGCAAAGGACTTCAGAATGAACGAATGCGGGATAGATGACTCTTAGGATAGATCCTTAAGAGTAAAGAAGATAATGGGGATGGGAAATTGGGTCGATTGTTTGATTGTTTAAACCTAATAATTATACTATTGTGGGTTGAAAACCTTATGTACGCAGCAGGTTTCCCAACCTGACCCACTCAGTTTATTTATATTACAGGTGTTGAGATGAAGTCACATTACACTAAGAGATTAAAGAGATGTAGATCACTAGTGTAAATAAATGTAAGTTCTGTTTATGCTTATGTTTCTGTATTTACGATGACATCCCAAATGTTTTAAAACGAATTAAAAATACTTTTCTTCGGAAATGCTTTGATAACGTATATACCATGTTTTACTGGGAACAATTTCCGCAACATTTTTATTAAAAGAGGTACTCTGATTTTTATAAAGCATAAACAAAATCGGTCTTTTCTGTCCGTGAAAATGGGGATGTCACATATAATCTCAGGGCAGTTGTGTATCTCTAACCCTACCCAATATATCAAGGATGTGTATTTTTTCCGTGTAAAAGCGTTAAAGAGTGTTGCATTAATGTTGGTGTGATAACTATTGTTGTGGGAGAACATGGTTTTTGGTAAATGAGTATCCACATATTTCTGAGAACATATCTACCAAGGTTCGGATGTTCTAACCATTGAGAATGGTACGATGTGTTCGTACCCAAAATCATCCCAAATGATTTACAATGATTATCAATATAATGAGGTGAATCTATTATCTATATCTGAGACGATAGATATTGGTACTCCATGCAGTTCTGATGATTTCCTAAGATAGGTCATGGTCAATTATTTCATTTTATTTTTCTCTTTAATTTTCAGGAAGTGGGATAACTCAGTCAATTTTTTGATTACTACTCAAATGGTGTCGAAACCATTATGCATTCTCTGTAGTTTCATGATTAATTTCGTTGAGTTTGGTTCTTACTTCAACTTGGGTATTTTCGATTGTTGGAGTAAACCTCAGGGTTTCTAATGTTTTGCCTTAACTCTTTATAGTAAGTTATGTGTTTTCCCATGCAAGTGGAATTTTTTTTTTCATGTTAGGCCACCAATACATTTTGTTTATATCTAAGTACATGGTGTTATACCTTGGACGGCCATAATACTTTGACTATTGAGCTTCGTTCAAGACTGAGATTCTGATGTTACCGAACTAGGGAATCCAGATTTGGTTCATAAAGTATTGTGTTCCATCATCTCTAAGATTGATTTTCTTATCCAATCCCCAAAAATGAATTACTCGATATGTTCTCTTTATTTAGAGCTTCGAGTTGAGCTTCTTGAATCTGCGCAGTAAGGTTTAAATTGACAGTCATTGTTAATGTTCGTACCCAATGGGCTTCAACTTGTTATTATCGGCTCAAGGCATCTGCGACAATGTTAGTCTGGTCTAGGGATGTCAAAAACCTCCCGTGGGACCCCGATACCGTACGAGACTAAATTTTTTTTAAAAAAATCGGGAGCAGGAGCGAGGGCGGGGGCAAAATTAAACCCCGTTTATTTTCGGGACTAGGGTGGGGAGTCATTATTTCCGTCTCGTACTCCCTCAGGGGCCCCGGTTGTACATTTATGTAAAATATATATATTTAATATAAAATACATATACAAAATAGATTTTCTAATTTTAGGTTTAGGTTGGGTTTTACTTTCCCGTTTCCAATAATGGATATTGAAGATGTAGTGAATTTCTCATATATTTTTTGACATGTAAGTATTTTATATTTGTAATATTGGATTTGTCGTATTTTATATTTGTAAGATTGTTGGAATTATCAATTTGTAATGTTGGATTTTAATTTTTTTAGTTTCTAAAACATTAGGTTTTAAGCTTTTAAAGTTATTAAAAATAGTCTTTTTAGCCTAAAACAAAGCAGTTTTTAGCAAAAAAAAATCGAACTTTACGCCTAGAAATCGGGGAACCTGGGCGGGACAGGGGGCGATGGAGGTAACCGGGGGTGGGACCGGGGGCTATGTAAATGGGGGATCCGGGGGCGGGGGCAGCTATTTCCGCTCTCATTTGGTCCCTTTGACATCCCTAGTCTGGTCGAGATGATAATGAATCTTATATTTATAATCATTCAAAAATTCATCCCATCTTCATTGCCTTTTGTTGATTTCAAAGTTATCTTAGAGATCCTTTTGATCAACAAAGATAGTACACTTGGTTTCATACAAGTAGTGTCTCCATAGTACACTTGATTTCATACAAGTAGTGTCTCCATAGCTGTTAACTTAAGTTGTCTCGATTCATAGTGTGACAACCCGATATTTCGAGACAATATAATATAACACCAGTCAAATTTAGGTCAAAATTTAACTTTCCTAAAATCTTATTTTGGTTAAATAAAGTGGTAGGAATCGTATCAAATTTTCCATACATATAAAGAACACTAAAATCCGAGTTATAACGAAAAAGTTATAACCATTCTAAGATTTCCGATAAAACCGGCAACACTGATTAAATGAAAAACATGAAGTTTCAATGCAATAGTTTTTAGCCTTACGTATGTAAATGAAAGTTGTAGATATCATTAAACCGTGAGCATACATAAAAAGAACGTCCAAATCTGACTTCTTATGAGGAAGTTATGATTTTTCCAAGATCCGGATATAGCAGTAGACAGCTAAAAACTCGAAATAGAGATCAAGAGACTTTTGGCCAAAACAACCTAAATAATAATAGAAGGTCTCAAACAAAGTAGCGCAATGGTAAAAAGTCCCGCAAAAACGAACGCCAGATGAAGAAGTTATGGATTTTTAACGGGTTTTTCCAGTCCCGGCCTGTAAAAAATAAATAATTAAAAATAAAGTCAAAATTAGCCAATGAAGTCTAAACGAGATTTGTAGAGTATATTCTCACCTACGCATTCATATAAAGAACATCAAAAACGGAGCTCGTACGCAAAAGTTACGAATTTTACAAGTTTGAGGCCCAAAATCCGAGGCTGTCAGGCTTGTTACGACATGGCACAGTTTGTCGCGACCCGGCAAGTGACTGGGGGCATCCCATCAATGGAAGAGGATAAGATTTTGCTCACCACAATGTGGCACAGTTGGCCACGACGTGACACACCAGAAATGCTCCTATAAATAGAAGCTTAAGGGTGTCGGGTTTGGTGCTCATCTCTTTCCATCTAAGTGCTGTTACTCTGCGTAATTACCTTGAAAAGCCATCCCGAAGCCCTGGTTTTCACACTCAAGTACCTAAGGAAGGTTCTGCACTCCCGAGATTCCCGAGAAAATCAATTCTTCCAAGTCAAAGTTTTGCTCGATTATCATCTCGCTTTCTCCCATCAATCAGTTGAGTTCATACCCCTATAAACTACACTTTCAAATGTTTTATAAATGCATTTTATACACTTTAAGAGGGGGAATACAAGTAAACACACGGTTATCATCGTGTGAAAAACATAAATCTTTTGTTATACTCTTTGTTATATAATCAATCACATGTGATTTATAACTGTGTTTTCGAACAAGGGATTTCTTCTACTTTACACTATCTTATCAAACAAACTACTTTTTAAATCTTTGTATACACAGACATCAAGTCACCAGTATTTATTATTAAACTCATTCAAATGTGTTACGAAATTTCCTTTTAAACTTATATATTATGTATCCATATGTTGATATAAAAGTACTATTCAATTAGTTCAATACCTTTGAGTAGCAAAGGTGTATATTCATTTCTTCAATTACTATAACGGAACTTACTAGTAAACTATAATAGGTATAGTTTAGGAGAATACTATCGTATACAAATATTATAACATAGAATACTATAACCAAAGGAACATACTAATATACTATGATAAAGAGAACATACTAATATACTATGACAAAGAAAACATACTAAAATACTATAGAATAAGAACACTTACGGATCTAACTATACCATTCTTTTATTTACAAGTATGCAGTTTTCATAACAAGGATAATCTTTTCATACAAAAGGTATTTCATTATATTACTCGTGAACTTGTTAGCAATCATGTGAGACATATGGCTTTGTTAGTACCAAAACGAAAGTCCCCATCTTTACCAGAGTCTCCTGGAAGAAGAACGCGAATTTGTGTATAGATCTATACGGGTTTGACGAACCCGCACCTAAACTGTAAGCTCCAGTTAGACCGGTAGGTCTGGGGTGACAAATGTTGACATTAGTACCATGTCTAGTATGGTTATGAGAAACTTACAAACCGCGGAAACAACAACTTTTGTACGTAGTAATATACATTTAACCCAATCATGCTCAGGGGGTAATAACTATACCATGGGATATTATTAGCATGTTCACAATTCGGGATAAACACCCTTTTAACCAGTTTTACTTAAACAAAAGACTCACAAGGAGTATTAAAAATATATTGGTTTACAGAGTCATCAAGTGCCTTAGCGATTTTATACATACATAAATCTATTATTTAGGCATGAAAAACATCATTTTGTTATAGTTTTGGAACTTTTATACTACCACACACTTATGGGTAAATGTTGGACTCTTAGAAACAAATATTCAAAAACAGTCTGGCCTCAATAAAAAGCTACTTTTATACTAATAGAAAATATGGGATTTTCCAGGAGTTTTCAAAACATATACAAACAATTACATTGAACAATTTCAAACGTTTTCATCAAACTTATACAAACAATGACATTAATTACTTATGAACTCACCAGCTTAAATGCTGGCCTACACTTTCAAAATAACTTGTATTCTCAGGTCACCAGTAGACAGGTACGATGACCAGGTTTTGCGAAGAAGGAGCAGTCAAGACTCATCTTTTATTTTGATTACTTGTTGTAATGTCTTATTACTATGAAAGAACACACATGTATTAAACTATTACTATTAATGCAATGGACGATGTTGTTGCTTGTTTACTACTTTGCATTGTTATGATATTGTACATGAAGTCATCCACCCTCGAACGATTCTGTCGTTCTGGTTTGGGGGTGTGACACATAGGCAATAACCTTGTGTCTTTGCATCAATATGCACCCCACTCCTTAATGTGACATGTCGAAGCACATGACATTGTCATTTGTTCCTTTTAGAATGGGTAGGATTAGTGTGTTACACATGTGTTCCAACTTCTAGAAGGCAGTCTCTATCCTAAAAGGGTCGACATGGATCCCTTAGTAGTTCTAGTGGAGGGTCGTTAGTTGAACAGACAGGATAGGGTTGTTAGTTGAACAGACAGGATAGGGAAAACCCTTTCCTCATTAAAAGTATGATGGATTATAAAGTAACTAAATGTTTTTACAAAATTCCTAATCTTAGTTACTTTAGGTAAAAGTGAATTTGATGCAATTCCATGAAATTACACTTTGTACCCTTGCTAAGACGTTAGCGGAGCATGTGTGGTTAACCGGCACACTAATTGGGTCTAAGCAAAGGTGGCAAAGGGTGAGTCGATGTTTGTCATAGATCAATGGAGCGTGTGTGGCTAATCGGCACGTTAATTAGGTGACTGTAACATTGGGGGCACCATGTACATTTGCATGGTTATTCACACCCGCTTTGTGATCCTCGGCATCCCAGTCACAAACTTGAGGGGCATATCGAGATTTAAACATGCCATTGAAAAGTTCAATGAATCTCAAAAGATCTAGGAGTTTTCAATACATTTAAAATTTATTCTCTTTTTCGTTTTTCATGGTGGAAAATTAGTGAATCGTCATTAACTTACCTTCAAATTATTTGCATGTCAGCTTACGACATCCCTCTTCTAATTTGTATATAATGTTGTTGGATCCTAGCCCTAATTTCTCATTTGGATGTTTAATTGGGGATTCGTTTCTAATCAAACGTGTCTCTTTTCTATTTCAAAAGTCTAACGTCAACAACAATGCTTCCGTCTCAAATCCTTCTAGCTCATTCTCACTCATGAACTTATATGGGAGAGTGATCTTTGACGGGTCAAATTTCAATGATTGGATCTGCAACATCTGAATGGTCACTCGTTATGAATACAAAGAGTATGTCCTCGATGAAAAGTTGAAGGAAATCAACATCAACACTGTCTCTGCTAAAGAGATCGTTGCCTTTGAGGCCCATGAGCGTGATGCTACGAAATTCCATTGCATCATGTTGGCGACTATGACTATAGAACTCTCGAAGTCCTATGAGGATAGGTATCCCTATGAGATGCATCAAGATCTGTTGGACTGGTACCACCAAAGTGCTAGGCAATAAAGGTACGAGACCATCACTTCAATGATCATTACCAAAATGGGTAATGGAGACCCCTTACTGCTCATCTACAAAAGATGCAGAGATATGTTGATCGCCTGCTAAAGTTAAATGTTAACTTTGATGAGGGGCTGGCAATTGACATCATCCTTCACTCCTTGCCTCCCTGCTACAACCAGTTCCGCATGACCTACCACATGAACAAGAAGGAGATCACTTTGAGCAAGCTTCAAGGCTTGTTGAGGACTACTGAGAGCAACCTCAAAGACAAATTTGTTGCATCAACTCCTACTCCTGCTGCTCTAGTCTTGGCAATTGGGCAAGGAAAGGTCAAGAAGAGGAAGGCTCCCTCGAAGAGCAACCGTAAGGGAAAGTCCCAAAATGGTACCTCTTCTAATGGAACTAAGGGTGCTTTTGATAAACCCAACTCCAACCCCAAGGAGGCAGAGTGCCACTACTGCCTTGAAATAGGGCATTAGAAACGAAGCTGCCCGAAGTATCTACAAGATATCAAGGATGGAAAGATCAAGCCTTCCTTCGCAGGTATTTACACTATTAAATCTAATGATTCATCGCATGCTATTCCGTGGGTTCTTTATATAGGGTGTGGTTTTCACATTTGTTCTGTTTTGCAGGGCCTAAGAAGAAATAAGGATGTGGAGCATGGGAAGATAAACTTAATCATGGGGAATAGAAGATCGTCGCCTGTCACCATAGATTGGAGTTTACTCTTTAGTGCTTAGTAATGGATTAGGATTAGATTTAAGTAACTGTTTCTATTTGTCAGATATGGCAAGAAACATCATTTCTTTTCATGGTTTATGTAGACAATGATTTAGATATTCATTTGATAATGAAAAGGGTTCTATTAATGCTTATCTTAATGGTGTTTTCTATTTTGAAGCATTGCCTTGTAATGGAATATATGAAACTGTGATGATTGTACATAGTTTAGGAAATGATGTATTGTGTATCGATTCTTCCAATAGTTCGGATAAAGCATGCTTGTGGCATTGTCGTCTTGGACATGTCAACAAGAAACACATATCCCAACTCCAAAAGGATGGATTGTTGGAGTCATTCGACCTTAGGGATGATGATGTGTGCGAGTCTTGTTAACTCGGAAAGATGACCAAGTCACCCTTCACTGGTACTTGTGAAAGGGGTGAGGGTTTATTGGATCTCATACACACCAATGTGTGTGGGCCCTTTAGATCCACCACAAGGGATGCGAATGGCTTCTATGTGACTTTCAGCGATGATTATAGCAGATATGGGTATATCTACTTAATCAAGCACAAGTCAGAAACCTTTAAAAAGTTCAAAGAGTTTAAACAAGAAGTGGAAAATCAGTTGGGCAGGAAAATCAAGATGCTTCGATTCGATCAAGGTGGAGAGTACCTAAGTCTTGAATTCCATGACTACCTCAAGGAATGCGTAATCGTTTCGCAATTGACACCACCTAGGACACCGCAGTTGAATGGTGTGGCTGAGAGGCATAATCAAACCTTGCTGGACATGGTTCGTTCCATGATGAGTCGTGCTTCGCTACCTATCTCATTCTAGGGGTATGCCTTAGAGACTGCTGCCCATATCCTTAACTTAGTCCCTACCATGAAGGTTACCAAAACACCTCATGAGATGTGGATAGGGAAAGCTCCCTCGTTGGCACATATCAAGGTTTAGGGTTGCGAGTCTTTCGTAAGATTAGAGACTCACAACAAGCTTGAACCTCATAGTGAGCAGTGTATTTTCATCAGCTACCAGCAGAAGTCCATTGGATATCTCTTCTATATACCGAGTGACAATGTTGTCTTCATTACGAGGAGAGGGGTTTTCCGAGAACGAGAACTCATAAGCCAAGGGGACAGTAGGAGGCAAATTGTTCTTGAAGAGATTCAAGAGTCGAGCAATGAAGGAACCTCTAACGTTGGCGTTCAACCCGAGGAGGAAACTTCGGTTGAACCGATTGACGAGTCCTTACCTCTTAGACGTTCCAAAAGAGTTAGGTTTCAACCCTATTTTATGGTTTTCATATTACTACAGAAGGGGATATGTTCTTTAGTGATAGTACACTAGTGAATTTGGACAAACCTAACAGCTACAAGGAAGCCATGGCATGCCTAGAGTCTCCAAAGTGGAAAGAGGCAATGGATAGTGAGATTCAGTCCATGTACGATAATCAAGTTTGGAGCTTGGTTGATAATGTGCCAGGTCGTAAGACGGTCGGGTGCAAGTGGATATTCAAGAAGAAGACCGACATGGATGGGAATGTGTACACTTATAAGGCGTGATTGGTTGCGAAGGGCTTTACTCAAACTCCCGAAGTTGACTACGATGATTCCTTCTCACCGGTTGCGAAGATAAAGTCTATTAGGGTGATGCTGGCCATTGTTGCATTTCATGATTATGAAATATGATAGATGGATGTCAAAACCACTTTCCTTAATGGAAAGTTAGCTGAGGATATTTACATGAATCAGCCAGAGGGTTTTGTCGATGCGAAGCACCCAATAGAGTGTGTAAGCTTGATAAGTCCATTTATGGACTCAAACAAGCGTCTTGCAGATGGAATCTTTTTTTCGCCGAGAAAGTCAAAGAATTTGATTTTCTGCGAAGCGAGGATGAATCATGTGTATATGCCAAATACAGTGGGAGTATAGTAAGCTTCCTCGTATTGTATATCGATGACTAACTACCCATAGGAAACGACGTCCCCACCCTGTAGGAAGTCAAGTCCTGTCTTGGGAAGTGTTTCGCCATGAAGGACCTCGGAGAGACTGCCTATATTTTGGGTATAAGGACAATGAGGAACAAAAGTAAAAGACTAATAGGACTTAGTCAGGATACTTACTTGGACAAGGTACTAAAGCATTTTAGTATGTAGAATTCCAAGAAATGGGAGTTACCGATCCAAAGCAATACCATTTTAGTGAAGGGTAAATGCATATAAGTCGAAGTTTATCTGCTCATTTTATCCTAAGAGGGTAAAAGTGATATTTGGGCCCCTCGATGATTTGATTTGACTTATGTGTCAGGCCCGATCAGGACTGAATTGATGTATTCAATTAAGTTTTATGTCAGACGAATCAGAGATCGAGAAACAAAACTGTTGGACAATAATCATCACTATATTCCATGTGATTGTCCGCACGATATCTAGAACAGAGGACTATACGATCCCTTATCTAAAGGATAGGTTATTGATAAGATCAGAGTTTGACAGCGTCTTTGAGAGCTATGATTACTAATCGAATAGTATTCACATTTATAGTCACTAGACTTACCCAAGTGGGAGACTGTTGTATTAATGTCTAAGCCCATAACAATATTTGGTAACTACTTGACTCGGTTGTGCATGGTCCTTTTGGGTTGCCTTCACCAAAGCAACTAGATATGATAATTTATGAAGAAAGAGGTTCTTTTGGTTTATTAATATATTATATGAATAATATATTAAAAGATAAATCATATAGTTTAATTAATATTAGACAATAATTATGTAACATCCCAAAAATACAGGCCAAAAATTTCACTTTTAAATACGTCATTAGAAAACCAACAGTGTAATAAAACATTTGTAATGTCATGTCATGTCAAAACCAAAGTAGGGATAATTAAACATGTTATCATAAAACAATATCAGAGTGTAATCCCAAAGATCTCGTGTGCGGAAAACCATAGTGTGATGCGTTGCGATCAAGCCGGCTCCTTTCCTTTAAACACGAAGTACCTGAAACCAAAACTGAAAACCGTAAGCACGAAGCTTAGTGAGTTCCCCCATAATACCCCATACCATGCAAGCATATAACAAACAACATTCAATTAGGAGGTACGGGCCACGCCCACACTCGTGAAGATACGGGCCCCGCCCACACTTCGCTTTCTGGGAGATACGGGCCTCGCCCACACTCGTGAAGATACGGGCCCCGCCCACACTTCGCTATCTGGGAGATACGGGCCTAGCCCACACTCCACTCTCGGAGAGATACGGGCCTTGCCCACACTCAACCGCCAACTCATATCATACAAGTATCGCACAGACAACAAGTGTAAATAACTCTATCATACTGGCATATATCATAATCAACTCAACTAAGAGATACGGGCTCGGCCCACACTCTAATACTAATGTCTCATCTATACGGGCCGGCCTTGGTGCCTTAAACCCGTTACTACTGGAAGGAAACTCACCTCATACTGATGAAGTCCCGTAGACACAACCCCACACTGCTGAAGTCCCGCAGACTCAACCCCAGCTGCTGAAGGACAGATTCCCGAACTGTCAACACCAAAATAACACCCAATTTATAATTGGGTCCCAACACATAACCATAAATACATACTTGGACAATTACTACATTACCCTAAGATTGGCTTTATTCAAGTCCAAGGCCCAAACCATAGGCCCAAAGCGAACTAGGAATGAAAGCCCAACATATGGCCCAATTTTCCAAATTGGGCCCAGGCCTATACATGGTCTTATTCTAAGGCCCAACATCATACAATCATTAAGGCCCAACTATGGTCCATCTACCCTAGGCCCATTAAATTATTTTAGCGCATATGATTATTCTTGGATGGCCCATTAATAATCCAATTATTAAGGCCCGATAGAAAGGCCCAACAATAAACCCAAGTGAAGTTAGGGTTTCACATAAAATGCCGATTAGGGTTAAGTTTCCTACTTAACCCATTAAGGAATTATTCCTCTAAGGACTTAATCCATTAATTCCATCATTCTTTTAAATAAGTCATATGGTGTGATTGGGCTTAATCACACAATTCCATTCCAATGGCCCAAATGTGGGTCTCGATAACTCCAAGCGCATAATCCCAAATTAGAGTTTTCACATGAAATGATGATTAAGGTTCAGTGTTTCTTTCTTAACCCATTAAGGACTTAATCCATTAAGTCCATTATTCCCTACGCTAGTTTGCCAATGATTATTAATTATTGTTTAAGATTTAATAATTAATTCTCGTGTGCGTCCCAAGCCATTTCCACAAATTAGGGTTTTATTGGCATTATGGTGTTCCAATCCAAATATTAGCCCATTTATCAATTTGTTGGCCTTTTATGACAATTAGGGCTTTATTGGGCCTAATAAGCCCACTAAAATCTTATTAAGCCCGTTAGGGTTTTATTGGGTCCATTAGAATCCCTTAAGCTTCGTTAGGCCCAATAGGGTTTCAAGGCCCATTAGGGTTTTAGTCCCTTGTCCAATCATCCAAACGAGTCCAAACACCATCAAAGCACACCGCCACCCGTCACGGTGGCCGGTGCCGGCAGGAGGCGGCAGCCACCACCCTAAGGTGGTGGTTTTCAAGTTCTTTTATTATTCCAAGCTGTGATTTACATTTTACAATGCTAAATATCAAAATAAACATACACTAAACAAGTAAACACACACACACAGCCACCTTGTGGTGGCCGGCGGCGGCAGATGGTGGCAGCCACCCCTCACGGTGGTGGCTGTGGTGGCTTTTCTCACTAATTTCGGCAACCACAACACCCAAACACACATATTGCTAATGGAAATACAGCCAAACACACCTATACACGAAGTAAAACATACACACAACCACCACCCACGGTGGCTGGTGGTAGCAACCGGCGGCACAACGAAACCCCAATGAAACAGTTGTAGCGGCGACGACGGCTTGGCAGAAGGGAAGAAGAAGCACGTCCGAGGGTGGCAGCATACCACCATGGCGTCGTCTACAGCACTCTTGGCCTCGTCAACAACACTAGCGACGACGATAGCGGTGGTTTACGACGACGATAGTAGCACCGGAGAGACACAATGGAGGCTCGGTGGTTGGAGGAGCAAGAGAGAATGGGTGGCGGCCGGCGATTGGGAGGCATAAGGGGGGGTGTGAGTAACGGCTGCAACATAAGGGCTTAGGGTTAGGGTTTGACGGGTAAGGAGACTATATACCCGATCCCTCATCATGTCTTTGCCATAATGACAGTCCAGACCCCTCCTCCATAGAATCCCTTCAAAACAAGTCTATGATATTCCATTTAAACCTTGCCCCCTTCAATTCCTTTACAAATTAAGTCCATCTTTCACAAAAACGACCCCCAATATCTTAAGTATGACATAATCATCCCCTCCACCTCATTTCCTTTTAAATTAAATTCAATTAATTACTACAGAGCCCCTATCTTTATAAATATTTATAAAATGAGTCCCAAACTCACGCTTTTAACCCCCGACTTCTAAAAATGATAATTAGCCCTCCGAACCATCCTTTGTATATATATAATTATTATTTTAGGACTACTAGCCATTCATTAATTAATTTATTTATTTAATAAATAAACGGGGTTTTACAACTCTCCCCTACTTAAATTAGATTTCGTCCTCGAAATCATTCCATGCTAATCCTTACATACCAAGCCACTCTAATAACATAGTCATCATCATGGGCACGCCCTAGCCTTCCCAGGGTAGCTATGACCAATCTTCACAAAGCCATAATATCCTCATATGTACGAATTCCTCGCCACAGGATCACATCTACTTCATCTGAATTTACTATCTCGAGATGGTCTGATTCCTCGACAGACCACTCATACTGAATCATTATCATTGAATCTAGTCTGTTTATCCCTCAACTAACTACTCAACTTCTATTAACCTGTGGTTCCCATTATAAAACAAGGTCATAGGCCCAATTATCCTCGCAGACCACTAATACTTGGCCAAGGCTCGGATACTCTCGCTGTGAGTGACTTGTCACTCCTCAGATCATCTAGCTATTCCGTCCATACTCAGAACCTGAAACACAATTGCTAACACCGCCCATTGCTAAAACTGCTTAAACGCTGAACTGCCGGAAGCAGTATGCTGCTACATAGCTGCTTCCCATAATCTATCGAGACTTTCCTGGTCTCAATTTATCCGTTAATCATCTGAATTTTCCGGGTTCCAGCCCGGTTGCAGAGCCAAAGGACTCCCACTTAGTCGCCTCTCACGACTCCTGAACGAAATACTTCCCTGGAACTAGTTGCCACTAGTTACCATGCCACAATGGCTCAAACAACTTTCAAGTCTAACTGATCGGGTCCTTGCATCGAATCCTGTCATCATCAAGTCCAAGACTAAAAGTGATTGCTACTTGACCAATGGTAGCCTTATCTCACATGACTTCTTATACAGTCCATTTCTTTCCCGATCCCATAACTATAGTGGCGCTCCTACAGTCCTATCACTGGCTCAACCAGATCCAATCCATCTGGGTAATTCTGAAATCCAATCCGTGGATTTCCTTATCCTTACTGCTACACCCGAACTGGTGGGTACGACTATCCGTTCTACGTCCTAACAACGCGCTCACACTATCTACTAACCTAGTGAATGCTACAGCTACCCCCGTAGTCTTGCAACACGTTCCAAACCGGGTCGAACACGCACTCGACTAAACACACCACTACACTTGAGTCCTAACCAGAACTCTAACCTGATTCCCGAAACCTGCTATCATGTGACCCCATTGTATCAGTACCGTACCCATGCTAATGATCCGAGCGTCACCATAAACCACAAAATCATCTACACCCTCTAGTAGGGTAAGAATTGGTGCCTCGTACAACCGCTGTCTGAGAGCCTCGTAGGCTGCCTGCTGCCCAAGCCCCCAATGAAAGGCTACCGACTTCTTGGTCAGTCGGTTCAAAGGAACCGGAATCTCAAAGAAGTCCCATGTAAATCTCCGGTAGTAACCTGCTAGACCCAAGAAATTCCGAATCTCAAATGGAGACCTCGGAATCTCCCACTGCATCACGGCCTCTATCTTGGTCGGATCAACTAGAATACCCTTCTGATTGACAAAGTGCCCAAGAGATTGCACCCCGTGCAACCAGAATTCACATTTGGAGATCTTTATAAAAAGTATCTCCCCCACTTAGATTCGACTAAGTCTTCACATTACATGAGAATTGAAGGATTTCTAATCCTTTTCGCTTTCTAATATCCCACTGATGACAACCTGTACCTACCAATGCTAGCGTTTAATCGCCGATTAAACCTTGAGATCTCCCATCCTCGGAAATCTCGATGAGTACTCTTGAAATTTGATCCAGTCTGACACCTCAATCCATCTAACATGTTGTCGATTGAAGACCTCAATCTTCACTCTAGCTGACAAATCCTCATTCCCACTCCCAATCTTGCAGTACCACTAAGCTCTAACCGAACACAGCCCACGCAAAAACACAATTCTCTTGAACATCCAGTGACCAACCACTTATGCATCTAACACCCGTGACTGACACTATGCTCTTCCTGTCACCAGTTCTGTCCTAGCAACGATAGTGCCTTGAACTCCAAAGTTCATCCATAAACAATTACCGACCATACCTGAACAATGATAGAACCTCTGAATGCTGACTTCATTGGAGAACAATCACTCCAACCCTGATCGAGTATCCTCTAAATAATACTCCTGCATAGATCCCGACAAAGATCCAAAATGATAACGGTATGCGCGGAACCCACTCCGCAAGACGCATCCCTCTTTGGGTTCATCAAGGACCTTTCGGCATGTAGGATGGCATATATGATCCTTGATAACCCAAACACTAGCAGGAAAACCAACCCGAAGTCTAAGTTATCCGACTCACTCACAATTCCAAAGCGATACATATTCCCAACATCCAACTAGTAGCAGTAAAATATGACATACCCGCAACATCTGGAGGAATCCGAGTCACCTCCAGCTGATATGATCAACCCTTCCACACCTGTAGCATCCTACACTCTTGGAGTGACAAACTCCCTCGTACACTTTCTTGTACGCGTTGCACTGACTCCGACCCTGCTGGCCTTTCACTCGATGATCAGAAATCATGGGTCTCTTCCTGAGACCCCTACTATACGCACCTCACACACACCTCTCCTTTCATGGTACTCCCAAATCGATCCCACATCTGCAATCCTTGGAAATCATATCATTCAGGGTCTGACACCCTATCACGCTCACTAGCTCGCTTGCCAATGGCTAAGTTGCAACAACTAGAACATCCTCTGTCCCCAAACTGGGTCATAAACTCTTCCCTGAAGCTTCTTAGATTCTCCAAGACTCTTACTGATTCGAGTATGGATCATGTGCTTTCAGTAGTACGGGCCCAATACTACCTTCCACACCTATCCATGCTTTCCTCACCAATCCTCTCGGATACTCCAAGTCACTTCCTCAACTGGTACACCCAAGTCTAACTAAGCCTCACTGCTAACTCACTGAAATATATCCTAGGCTTCCCTAGGTTCCCGAACTCACCCAGTCCTCAGCTGCTGAAAGATTCCCAGTAATGTCAAATAGCTACCTCATGAATATAGCCCCATGCAACAGAGATCAGATAATCCTTCAAGCAACAGACTCATCCCTATAACGGTTAGACTCAAACGAGAGCTGCGCAATAGGGTCAAATCTATCACTCTGAGATTGTCCAGCCTGTGCCACATGTGACTTAGCATATTCACTTAATAGCTAACTCACATTACTAAGAGTCCCACAAAGCACAAAGCATGCAGCATTCATACAACGGAAAATCTAACCATCATATTCCAATCAAATCATTTTATCCTTTAATCAGGAATCTGTACATGCAATTAAAAGGCTCATACAATCAGGCATAACCTAAACAGGCTATCCTATCGCTGACTGATCAGTACTAGCATGCAAGTCTACATGCACAAATAATAGGCATATAAGGCATCCTCCTAGATCCTTAGCCCTAATCTAGCATGTAGTTCTCATAATCATAACATATCATATCATAACATGTATGGGTATCTTGGGAAAAACTTACTTGAGCTCGGTTGATTGCACGCATCACACACCTTGTTGTTTTCAAAGTTCTTTTCTCTTTTCAAACTTCTTTTATAAAATGATTTTATTTTTGAAACTTTTCATACCAAGTCCTTAGTTTGAGTTCAGACACACCCGACAGTGTGCCCGAATCCCTCAAACCAGGGCTCTGATACCAACTTGTAACATCCCAAAAATACAGGCCAAAAATTTCACTTTTAAATACGTCATTAGAAAACCAACAGTGTAATAAAACATTTGTAATGTCATGTCATGTCAAAAGCAAAGTAGGGATA
Organism: Lactuca saligna; assembly: GCF_052625555.1. NCBI lineage: Eukaryota > Viridiplantae > Streptophyta > Magnoliopsida > Asterales > Asteraceae > Lactuca > Lactuca saligna. The sequence goes on from NC_136425.1 coordinate 104,882,657, forward strand.
ATTAAACATGTTATCATAAAACAATATCAGAGTGTAATCCCAAAGATCTCATGTGCAGAAAACCATAGTGTGATGCGTTGCGATCAAGCCGGCTCCTTTCCTTTAAACACGAAGTACCTGAAACCAAAACTGAAAACCGTAAGCACGAAGCTTAGTGAGTTCCCCCATAATACCCCATACCATGCAAGCATATAACAAACAACATTCAATTAGGAGATACGGGCCACGCCCACACTCGTGAAGATACGGGCCCCGCCCACACTTCGCTTTCTGGGAGATACGGGCCTCGCCCACACTCGTGAAGATACGGTCCCCGCCCACACTTCGCTATCTGGGAGATACGGGCCTAGCCCACACTCCACTCTCGGAGAGATACGGGCCTTGCCCACACTCAACCGCCAACTCATATCATACAAGTATCGCACAGACAACAAGTGTAAATAACTCTATCATACTAGCATATATCATAATCAACTCAACTAAGAGATACGGGCTCGGCCCACACTCTAATACTAACGTCTCATCTATACGGGCCGGCCTTGGTGCCTTAGACCCGTTACTACTGGAAGGAAACTCACCTCATACTGATGAAGTCCCGTAGACACAACCCCACACTGCTGAAGTCCCGCAGACTCAACCCCAGCTGCTGAAGGACAGATTCCCGAACTATCAACACCAAAATAACACCCAATTTATAATTGGATCCCAACACATAACCATAAATACATACTTGGACAATGACTACATTACCCTAAGATTGGCTTTATTCAAGTCCAAGGCCCAAACCATAGGCCCAAAGCGAACTAGGAATCAAAGCCCAACATATGGCCCAATTTTCCAAATTGGGCCCAGGCCTATACATGGTCTTATTCTAAGGCCCAACATCATACAATCATTAAGGCCCAACTATGGTCCATCTACCCTAGGCCCATTAAATTATTTTAGCGCATATGATTATTCTTGGATGGCCCATTAATAATCCAATTATTAAGGCCCAATAGAAAGGCCCAACAATAAACCCAAGTGAAGTTAGGGTTTCACATAAAATGCCGATTAGGGTTAAGTTTCCTACTTAACCCATTAAGGAATTATTCCTCTAAGGACTTAATCCATTAAGTCCATCATTCTTTTAAATAAGTCATATGGTGTGATTGGGCTTAATCACACAATTCCATTCCAATGGCCCAAATGTGGGTCTCGATAACTCCAAGCGCATAATCCCAAATTAGAGTTTTCACATGAAATGATGATTAAGGTCCAGTGTTTCTTTCTTAACCCATTAAGGACTTAATCCATTAAGTCCATTATTCCCTACGCTAGTTTGCCAATGATTATTAATTATTGTTTAAGATTTAATAATTAATTCTCGTGTGCGTCCCAAGCAATTTCCACAAATTAGGGTTTTATTGGCATTATGGTGTTCCAATCCAAATATTAGCCCATTTATCAATTTGTTGGCCTTTTATGACAATTAGGGCTTTATTGGGCCTAATAAGCCCACTAAAATCTTATTAAGCCCGTTAGGGTTTTATTGGGTCCATTAGAATCCCTTAAGCTTCGTTAGGCCCAATAGGGTTTCAAGGCCCATTAGGGTTTTAGTCCCTTGTCCAATCATCCAAACGAGTCCAAACACCATCAAAGCACACCGCCACCCATCACGGTGGCCGGTGCCGGCAGGAGGCGGCAGCCACCACCCTAAGGTGGTGGTTTTCAAGTTCTTTTATTATTCCAAGCTGTGATTTACATTTTACAATGCTAAATATCAAAATAAACACACACTAAACAAGTAAACACACACACACAGCCACCTTGTGGTGGCCGGCGGCGGCAGATGGTGGCAGCCACCCCTCACGGTGGTGACTGTGGTGGCTTTTCTCACTAATTTCGGCAACCACAACACCCAAACACACATATTGCTAATGGAAATACAGCCAAACACACCTATACACGAAGTAAAACACACACACAACCACCACCCACGGTGGCTGGTGGTAGCAACCGGCGGCACAACGAAACCCCAATGAAACAGTTGTAGCGGCGACGACGGCTTGGCAGAAGGGAAGAAGAAGCACGTCCGAGGGTGGCAGCATACCACCATGGCGTCGTCTACAGCACTCTTGGCCTCGTCAACAACACTAGCGACGACGATAGCGGTGGTTTACGACCACCACAGCAGCAACACCCACCCGATGGTGGAACATCAAGCCCTTCACGATGGTAGAACGCAGGAGGAGAAGAATAAGAAGATACAGAGGGATGGTGGCGGTGGCACTGTCATGCTTAATATCCGTCGATGATTCTCGGCGTCACCACCCGCCGGAAGGCAACAGCAAGGCGGAAATGGCAGGATCTAACGGATGGAGGTGGCGACTGCAACCCGCTTCCCTCCGTTACCAACTAAATGGCAGCATTACGCAATGGTCTCCATCTTCAGTAGCACCGGAGAGACACAATGGAGGCTCGGTGGTTGGAGGAGCAAGAGAGAATGGGCGGTAGCCGGCGGTTGGGAGGCATAAGGGGGGGTGTGAGTGACGGCTGCAACATAAGGGCTTAGGGTTAGGGTTTGACGGGTAAGGAGACTATATACCCGATCCCTCATCATGTCTTTGCCATAATGACAGTTCAGACCCCTCCTCCATAGAATCCCTTCAAAACAAGTCTAAGATATTCCATTTAAACCTTGCCCCCTTCAATTCCTTTACAAATTAAGTCCATCTTTCACAAAAACAACCCCCAATATCTTAAGTATGACATAATCATCCCCTCCACCTCATTTCCTTTTAAATTAAATTCAATTAATTACTACAGAGCCCCTATCTTTATAAATATTTATAAAATGAGCCCCAAACTCACGCTTTTAACCCCCGACTTCTAAAAGTGATAATTAGCCCTTCGAACCATCCTTTGTATATATATAATTATTATTTTAGGACTACTAGCCATTCATTAATTAATTTATTTATTTAATAAATAAACGGGGTTTTACAAATTAATTGAGAATTAATTATGTGGCTAATAGACATTAATTAAATAAAGGGGACTAGAAATGTCGATTGTGTGATAGTTGAATATTAGGCTGGGAAGCCTTATGGATTAGGTATGGACGAAATTAAGGATGTGTCCATCCTAAATTTTGGCCATTGAGGCCTTATTCCAGAAGGTTCCTGAGACTGCTTAAGGTCTTAGCTGTCCATTAGGGTTTTGACTGAAACCCTAGCAACATAAGTATAAATAGACCCCTTAGGAATCTGTTTTCGGTCACTGGAACCCTAGAAGATTTCATAGTCGAGTTTATGCCTCATCCCCTCTCTCCAATACCATCCTTTTGCTTGTGGTGTTTGTAAGCCATTAGAAGAGTGAAATTTGTGACTCTGAGCTCTAAAAGAAGAAGACTCAAGCCATTCTTGAAGAGTTAATCATCTAGATATGATTTTATATGATATTTTCAAAATGTGTATGTTAGATCTAGGTTTCGTAAGTCTTGGATGAATTACATGTACAATAGAGAAACCTACATCCAAGCTTTAGGGTTTGCATGAGCACATAGGATGTTCTTTTGTATAAAACCCATCATATATATATATATATATATATATATATGTGTGTGTGTGTGTGTGTGTATGTCCATATGTGCTTAGAACCTTACCCTCAACCAAGTAATTCGTAATTATCTCTTATAAAACTGCTTCAAAATGAGTTTGTTAGAGAGTCAACATGAAGAAAGGTTTAACAACCTACTTGTTTACCCTCACAACCTTAGGCGAACTAATATGCATACTTACACTCACATCAAAACTGATTTGATGGATTGTTTCGAAGCTTGTTTTATGGCTATTGGATGGGTGATATATTTGTTTTTTGTACGTTTCTACTGTTTCTTTAAAATTGATAATGTTTCTACATCTAAATTAATTCGTTTTTGTTCTAAAAAATATAGGTCCATGCATTCATAGGCTGCTTCTTGCCTATCATCTCCATAGGTAGTGTCCCTCTTAGAGGGTACTACATATAAACAATGTTTGTAGCGGTTGCTATCGATGGAAACAACCAAAACCTCCTTATAGAATTTGGGTTGGCCGTGGAAAATAATCTCTACTATGGTACCGGGTTCCTTATGAGGTTAAGAGAAGCTATGAGACGGGGTAGGAAAGTATCGTTCATAACAAATATGGATGATGTCGTTAGTTCTTGCATAAAGCATGTATTCTCTGGTTCTTATCATGGGTATACTTCTAAAAGTTTGTTCAAGTATATGTGCATAAGAGACATCTTTGACAGAACATTACAACCTTTGTTAGGATAACATCTAACTCATATACTGTGTTTTCTTTTCAAGAAAACTTCCATCGGCTGACCCCTGATGATCATGAAGTGTTGGCCAACATCAGTCATGGGAAATTGGCAAGATTCTATTTCCTTAACATCCACTGAAATGTAGTCAACACTGATGTTGCCTATTTTTTTTTTGTGATATCGGTAAATCAATGTAATGTACCGCTAATAAAGCTTACCGATGCAATTTGTGACTACATTCAACAGACTTTTGTTGAATGCACTTTAATGGCAGGTAAAATATCAGGTGAAATATTAAATTTATTTAATTACTTGTACAAGAACCTTATTTTATCGTATTTACTTTTCAGTTAGTTTGACTACCGTACTCACCCCTTATGTTGAAATGGTGTTTCATAAAATGATGCAAAAGCTTGTTCGGTAGCAAGCAACAAAGATCCCGGTATAGATCCCATCTCCGCTCCCGTTCGACATTTATCGAGTTTTTGATTTTTTTTTAACTTGTTTTGTTGATTTGAACCGTCATACATGTTTATGTGGGAAATGGTGCAGTCTGGGTATAGCGTGCGGTCATGCTATTGCATCATCATGTCATTCGAACATCCATTAATAACTTGATATAGTTCAAATATATTATCGGGGTAATGTGTTTCAGACTGTCTACAAGACACAAACCGTGCACCGTGTTCCCCCTCCATTGGAATGGGAAAGATCAGACCCTTTGATTGCAGTTTTATTGTCAATGTAATTGCAATTAATTATGTTTTTAATGGATTTGTAGCGTGTAATGAAAATATTATTATTTCCCTAATATTCGTTACATATTACAAAGATAGAAAAAAACATAATTTACAATTAGCACAGTAATAGTAAGAAATAAGCAAACATTACATATTAAAAAGATTAATAAGCGTTACAGAAGTGAAACTTAGTTGATGAACATAAGGCTTACAACTTCTACACAAAAATTCCAGAAAAGAAAATCCGGCTTCAAATTAACGTTATCCTCAAGTGCATACATTGGGTTTCAAGTTTCTTCTTCGATCGAAATAAGTTACTAATTATCAACGAATTTTTGTCCCTAAAACTTTAAGATCAAACACATGACGTATATTGTGTAAATTAATACTAATTCAAAGCAAAATAATAAAAGGATAACCCACATACCTCTTTAGGACAAGCGTAAAAAAGCCACCCATGATTATTTCTAGTCGTTGTTGTCTTTATAATACATTGAGAGTCACAATCACAATATGTCATTTCTTTGGATTATAAGAAATGAATTTTTAGTTGTAAATTTCACAAGGTAAAGAGTTTGGACGCTTGAATCCCTTTATATAATGGCATTTACTACGATTATGATTCCTGACACTATTTCGAAAATACATACTGGAGCCACATTCCAGAATTGATATTTCGGACCCTAAATTTGAAACAATAATTGTCATAGATTCCCGACATATGTGTAGTCATTCCAAACAGTAAAACTCATAGATTCCTGACATATGTGTAGTTATTCCGAACAGTAAATGTCATAGATTCCTGACAGTATTTTGGACCCTCATACTGGATCCACATTCCGGACCCTTATTCTGGAGCCACATTCCGGACCGGCTATTTTGGTCCACTGTTTCGGACATTGCTTTTGTACGTAATTGTCAGAGTCCTGACATATGTGTAGTCACTTCCCAGCAGTAAAAGTCATAGATTCTTAACAGTATGAGTAGTTATTACGGACAGTAAATGTCATAGATTCCTGACAATATTTTGAACCCTTATTCCAGAACCCCATTCTGGAGCCACTTTTCGGAATGGCTATTTCTGACACTTGTTCTGGACATTGCTTTTGGACCTTAAAATGCACCATGCATGTATCCTTAATGTTGAAATAAAATTGGAATGAGTTTATCTCACGATGGTGTTTGGCATTGTGAAGAAGAAGATTGTTATGTTTGTTCAAATAATAACCTGTTTCCGGAAGGCCCAAATTTCCCACTCCCGAATAAAATGTCTGATGACGTTTTCCAAGCTATGATGGTTGCTGAAGAAGCAATTGAAAAGTACTCTGAAAGAATTTGCACACTACATCAACTTGCAGATGATCTAGTGGAACAAGTAAATGAAAAAGGGAAATGGGTCGTTGAAGCTATGAAAGAAGTGAAACAAGCTAAGAAATGGATTAAAAATGCAAATGTGGAGATCAATAAGTTGTGTGAAGAATGAGATCGTCTAACAGGTGTTGTTAGAATTTTATGATATTTTATTGATCGGGAACTAAATATATATACCTTACAATATCCTAATTTGTGGAAATCAATCTAAGTATGTATTAGGATTTATAACGCTCTTTGCAATAATGTTAATAAAAAAAGGATAATTGCCATTTTAGATAATCATACCGTTCCTTTTACAAAAATCAGTTTCTAAAGACATTACAATATCCATATTTAAAATTAGATTTTATTTCTGCCCGATAAATGCGAACTTGCATCCGATATGAACTAGTTGTGTCTACATGATTTTCAAACAATTCCATGTAGGTCTCAATTAGTTTGAAACCGTTATCAGTCAATTTGACTCGATCTTCTATTGTTGGAGTTGTCCTATGTGTTTCTTTGATGATGTCTATTGTGTTCATAAATTGTCTTATATCTTCAGGCATGGTAACGAGGAGAATTTGCATGTTATACAATGCTACTTTTCTTTGGTCCTCAGCCGGTGAAGGCGGTAATGAGATTTTCAATATTATCATTCATTGTTTAGCATGTTGATAATCACGGATCATTTCTAATGTAGTCATGTTAACATGATATCATTGCTCGTCTTGAAGATGTGGTATAACATACTCCACAGACAACTCATCCTTATTGTTTGAGTCAATGAATGTTGGGGACTGGAAATAGAATATACCCAAATTATATTAATATACTATTTAAAAACCAATGTGCATATAAGTATTTAATATCAATAAAAAAACATTTGCTAAAACATATCCATAACCAAAAAAAAAAAAAAAAAAAAAACATAATTACAACCAGTCTATCATAACATGTTTGTCTGCACTTGCTTCGGTGTCATCTTTTCAGGGTCTTTTATGTTTTCAATTGAAGTTTTAACACCCTTTTTGATTTTTTATTTTATTTTATGGGTGCCTTTGCTGGTTTATTGTTTATCTTATTTTGAAACTCCACATCTTTGTTTTTTATCTACAAAAATAAAATTTCAAGAATATTTTAATACATTACCATAAAAATAAATTCTAATTATAAGATTATTGTTTTTCGATTTTACCTTTACCGGGCATAATTCCGAAAGCTCATGTAAATGGAATACAACTCTGTCATCTGTAAAACCCACTTTTTTTTAATGACATCTGTAACGCCCGGGTTTCAGGGCTAAGCATATTTGTCAATGTAATAGTCTAGGTCAACTCTTGTAACTCTTTTTGAAGTAATAAAGATGAAATATTTGAGTATTATGTGAATTATGTGTATTTATGTGCTTATTATTTAATTATAAATGTATCATTAATAAAGAATAAAAATAAGCGTCAAAATTATAGTATGGGATACTCCCGATATCTTTATATAGAGTTTTAGTAGTCGAAACAAGGATTCCGGGGATATAGAGAATGCCAAAATCCGAGTTATAACGAAGAAGTTATGGCTCGCCGAAGTTTTACGGCAAAACCGGCACGACACCAGGAGACGTAAATACTGAATTTACGATGAATGGATTTTTAGCCTTAGTAATCTAAACCAAAGTTGTAGTATATGTTAAACCGAGAACATCCATAAAAAAAATGCCCAAATCTGATTTCGTATGAGGAAGTTATGATTTTTCTAAGATTCGGCTTAGCAGTGCACGGCCCGAAACCCGAATTTTAGTTCAAGTGATTTTTGGCTTATGCAACCTAAATGAGAGTTGAAGATCTCATTAATAGGAAATCAACGGTAAAAAGACAGACAAAAACAGAGTCTGTATGTAGAAGTTATGAATTTTACGCGGACGTTTAACAGTATAATCCCTTGTACTGTTAAATTTAAGACCAGTTGAGAATTAGCCAACGGAGTCAAAATGAAAGTTGTAGATATTATTATTACCTACGCGTAGATATAAATAACGTCAAAAACGGAGGTCGTATGTAAAAGTTACGGATTTTAGAAGTCGGAAGTGTGCTGTGCGAAAATGGGTGATGTGGCACAATCTTGACCATTGCTTTTCCCCCAAGGCTTGCCACCAGATGGTGACATGTGGCACCAAGTTCAGCCATATTTCACCCTATAAATACCACCTCTCACACCCTCATTTTCTTCACACCTTTCTCATTCTTTCTTCTCTTTACTCTCTCTCTCTCTCTCTCTCTAGAACCTCTTTCTAGCCCTGAAATCCCCCGAAAAGCCTAGGGAACCTCCCTAGCACGAGGAAGAAGCCCCGGAGTGCTCGACGGCTCCGAGAAGAAGAGCTTTTCGGCTCGGGAACGCTGCTCCAAGCAAATCCTGGTTTTCTATAAAACCCATTGTAAGTGAGCTACGCCTACGCTATTTTTAATATACCTTTTATTTAATTATAGTAACGTTATTAGGAACTTATAATAAATACTTGGGCTATTATTATGGGTTATATAAGTATTTTTTTAACGCTTATATAATAGTAATAATAGCTAGACTATTAATTAGTCTCAGCGAATAATAGACTAAACTCTAGTAGTAATAATACTAGGTTTCGTCGAAGGAAATTATTTTAAGAAGCGAAGCGCTGTCTGATTTCGGAATCACCACCTTTTTAGGTGAGTGCATAGTTACTTTCATCTTACACATAGATATGAAGTATTTTATATATTACGTGCTATGTGTGCATATTATCTGTATACTTGCTATCTATGCTGGATGAATGTTTTTTTATACAAGTTTTAAATGATTTAAACTGTATATGTATTTTATATCTACAAAAATGTTGGGGTAAAACATGGGTAGATGTAATAAGATGATGTGTGATAAAATGATGAGAGGCATCGATGTTGTTGTTGTTGATCCAGTTATCTAGCGGAGTATAGATGACGACCATGGACTCTTCTAGATAGTCCAGTGGAACGCTGACAGGCTCGCAACCTGTAGGTGTTGTGAACGATGTGTTCACCGGTGTACTCCATCCCCCACATGGTTGCCTTTAGGACATTTATTGCTGAGGAACCCCCTTAGCAGTAGTGTCCATCCCGATGATAATCCTTAGGATAGGTCCTTTATGATAGGTGTTTAGGGACGTAATGTGAGGATAACGGGAACGGGTAATCGGGTTATTGTTGATTGATGGAATTAATAAACTTATTTATTGTGGGTTGAAAACCCTATGTGCTCACCAGGCTACCAAGCATGACCCACTCAGTTTTATGTATTACAGGTAGTGGCGCTTGAGCATAGATATGATGTTTGGACGAGGGATTACGGATATAGGCCTGTAGATATGAAATAATGTAGTAAGGCTTATATTGTATTGTTTATGCTTTTGATCTGTACGAACATGACATCCCAATTCTTTTAATGAAATACATTTCTATGGAAATGCTTTTGATAAATCTTTATCATATTTTGTTTTGGGACAAATTCCGCAACACTTTTATTTAAAATGCTACTCTGATTTTTTAAACAAAGCATAAACAAAATCGGTTTTTTCTGGTCGTGATTTTGGGGATGTCACAACATCCACGCTAACTCGTATTTAGACTAACATGGGTTAGTAAAAAAAATACTTAGAAAACATATAAGTGCGGTTATTCCGGATCATCATTTTGGAATAGACCATCGGGTTCCGGACCACGTTAATCGTGTTCCAGACCTATATTACCATTTCGGAACCCCTACAATACCTAATTTCGGACTAAAAAAATCGATATGAAATACATTACAAAGTACTTGCATGCGATTAATACATGTACAACGAAAAAAAAATACAAAAAAAGGATAATTTGGATATTTAAGAGTTGTTTTGGAGTTGTTCCTCGTATTCAGGACCATTCCATAGAATTCCAGAATACATGAATCGTTTCAGAAAATCAAAATACAAAGTAACTTAAAGTGTAGAACTTACTTAGTTTGATGAATCCATGTTGAAATTTTGGTCCGAAATACAAGTAGATCGTGTTTCAGATCTACTAATTATGGAACGCGTATTCCATATATTTTCTGTGTGAGACTCATATATAGTTAGAGTACTAATTATGGAACGTGTATACCATTGGGCTACAATATTAGGCTTGAGCCGGTTTCGGGTTCGAAATAATCTATTCCGGACCACTCCGAACCAAATGGTTAGTTTTCAAATAAAAAGAAATTAGTTATATTTAAAAATTAAAAAAATAGTTAGAGTACTCAATTTCCCCTGATATAACCTTATTAATTATTGTATTACCTTATTAATTATAGAGAAAATGACTCTTGAGGGTAATTAATTGTTGCGTTTGTTCTCATTTGGTCAAATTCCTTTTTTTTGTACTCAATATACCATCGAACTTGTTGTTTGTGTTCACCATAACCATTTTGACCGGCTCTTGATTCCCTTTACTCATTTACAGCAAATCTTACATCATCTCCTGTTGATATTAATGATTTTATGAGATTCATTGTTGCTTCTTTTCAAAACATAACTCACGAAAGAACATTATTAATACATGTACAACTTTGTAAATGCACTTTAATATTTATTAGGGGAATCTTGACTAAGTATGTGCATTTCATAACTACATTTACATTTCGAATCAAATGATTTATCGTATCATTGATTTTAGACAAGTTTACAAATGAGTTGAATTACAAGTGCTATGATTTTTTAGTTTACTTAGCTTTAAGATCGAATTCATGGGATAAGATATAACATAAATATGTACAATATCATGCAGCTTTTTCAGACACATCATTATAATATACTTTGAGGTAAACGTTTATGCTGATAAATATACCTCTCATACACAATCATATCCTTTTGCAGAGAAGTGTTGACAGCTAACCATAGTAAACATAGCCAAAGAAGGTTGCAGTATTTGATAATTTTGCAACTTTAATTTCATTTAACTTTTTAGGAAAAATGACTCAGGATGGTAACCAACTGTTGAGTTTGTTCTCATTTGGTCCGTTTTTGTTTTGTACTCAATATAACATCAAACTTGTTGTTTGTGTTTACCACAACCTTTTGACCTGCTATCACCGGTCAAAAGTAGTCAAAAAGATTATGATGAACACAAACAACAGATTCGATAGTATATTGAGTAAAAAAAAAAAAAAAAAAAAAAAAAAATACCAAATGAAAACAAACCAAGATTTAGTTATCAAGAGTCATTTTCCCTTAATTAAATAATTTTTCAATTTATTTATTACTATTTATTTATTTATTACTCCGCATCCGCAGCATGAAAAATCGTAGGGTTTTCAGGTAATAACACATGACCCAATTTGTGAACGCTGAACAGCAAAGCGGTGAATCGGTTTACCCTTTTCAGTCCATTCTCTCTCTCTCTCTCTCTCTCTCTCTCAATAATCTATACTATGACACTGATCTTTGCCCATTCTTTGACCCGAATCTTGTTTTTTTCATCATAATTCTTTGATTTTTATCTACTTTAATTGCTGAGTGAATAAGTGGATCGCACTGTTTGGTGTTGGGTTATGAGTGTTGTCGTTGATTTGTAATTATTCTTATCCTTTTTGCTGATATGGGTTTTGAATGATTTCACCTCTTTTCAGCTTCAAGAGGAAGTTTTTAACTTTTTTTGGGTGTTAGGGAAGAAGATCAAGCAAAAGTTGGTCTTTCATAATGATGAAGAACAATGTGGGTCTTTTTGAAGTTTGACCAGAGAAAAGGGCACTATCAAAGAAGAAAAGATGTCTCCTTCGATGCTGTAATTGTCAATGTGAGATTCTAAGGAGAGTCTTTTTTTCCTCCACACGCTTCAATTTTGTTTTACTTTTAGATGTGATACGTCCCGGACAAGTTGGGATTGTTATCTTCTTTTCCCTTAAAAACTTGTTGTTTTGGGACCTCCTCTGTGCAGACAAGGT